>NC_091989.1:159729020-159961487 GCF_044704955.1 Pristiophorus japonicus
GTGAAGAGGGGGTGAGGGTGAAGAGGGGTGAGGGGTGAAGAGGGGTGAGGGTGAAGAGGGGTGAGGGTGAAGAGGGGTGAGGGTGAAGAGGGGTGAGGGTGAAGAGGGGGAGGGGAGGGGAGGGGGTGAGGAGGGGTTGGGGTGGGGTGAGGAGGGGTGAGGGTGAGGGTGGGGAGAGTGAGGGTGGGGAGGGGTGAGGGTGAAGAGGGGGAGGGGAGGGATGAGGAGGGGGTGAGGAGGGGGAGGGGGTGGGGAGGGGAGGGGTTGGGGAGGGGGAGGAGGGGGGAAGGGTGAGGAGTGGGGAGGAGGGAGGGTGAAGAGGGGTGAGGGTGAAGAGGGGTGAGGGTGAAGAGGGGTGAGGGTGAAGAGGGGGAGGGGAGGGGAGGGGGTGAGGAGGGTTGGGGTGGGGTGAGGAGGGGTGAGGGTGAGGGTGGGAGGGGTGAGGGTGAAGAGGGGTGAGGGTGAAGAGGGGTGAGGGTGAAGAGGGGGAGGGGGAGGGGAGGGGGTGAGGAGGGATTTGGGGTGGGGTGAGGAGGGGTGAGGGTGAGGGTGGGGAGAGTGAGGGTGGGAGGGGTGAGGGTGGGGAGGGGTGAGGGTGAAGAGGGGGAGGGGAGGGATGAGGAGGGGGTGAGGAGGGGGAGGGGGTGGGGAGGGGAGGGGTTGGGAGGGGGAGGAGGGGGGAAGGGTGAGGAGTGGGGAGGAGTGAGGGTGGGGAGTGGTGAGGGTGGGAGGGGTGAGGGTGAAGAGGGGTGAGGGTGAAGCGGAGGGGTGAGGTGATTGAAGCGGAGGGTGTGAGGTGAAGAGGAGGAGGGGAGGGGGTGAGGAGGGTTGGGGTGGGGTGAGGAGGGGTTGGGGTGGGGTGGGGAGGGGGAGGGGAGGGGGTGGGGAGAGGGTGAGGTGTGGGGTGAGGGTGGGACGGGAAGGGGTGAGGGTGGGGGGGAGGGAGGGGAGGGGGGGTAGGGGGGTGAGGGTGGGGAGGGGGAAGGGGTGAGGATGGGGAGGGGAAGGGGTGAGGATGGGGAGGGGAAGGGGTGAGAGGGTGGAGAGGGAAGGGGTGAGGATGGGGAGGGGAGGGGAAGGGATGAGGGTGGGAAGGGGTGAGTGTGGGGAGGAGAAGGGGTGAGGGTGGGAAGGGGAACGGGTGAGGGTGGGAAGGGGAAGGGGTGAGGGAGGGGAAGGGGTGATGGTGGGGAGGGGAAGGGTGGGTGTGGGGAGGGGTGAGTGTGGGGAGGGGAGAGGGGGGAGGAGAAGGAGAGGAGAGGGGAGAGGCGAAGGAGAAGGAGAAGGAGGAGGAGGGGGTTGGTGAGGGTGGGGAGGAGGAGGAGGGTGAGGAGGAGGAGGGTGGGGAGGAGGAGGGAGGGAGGGGGGAGGAGGAGGAGGGGGGGTGGGGGAGGGGTGGAGGGGGAGGGGTGGAGCGGGAGGAGGGGGGTGAGGGAGGGGAAGAGGGGGGTGAGGGAGGGGAAGAGGGGGTGGGGGAGGGGAAGAGGGGGGTGGGGGAGGGGGATGAGGGTGGGCGAGGAGGATGTGGGGGGAGGAGAAGGATGGGGAGGAGGGGGGATGGGGAGGAGGGGGACGGCGGAGAGGGAGGGGGAGGAGGGGGGCGAGGGGGGGTAGGGATATGGAGGGGGGTGGAAATGGGGAGGGTGGGGGATGGGGAGGGGAAGAGGAGGAGGAGGGGGGTGTGTGGGAGGAGGAGGAGGGAGGAGGAGGAGGAAGAGGAGGGGGGTGGGAAAAGGAGGAGGAGGGTGGGCGGGGAGGAGGGGGGGGCGGGAAGAGGAGGGGGGCGGGAAGAGGAGGAGGAGGGAAGGGTGGGGGTGGGAAGAGGAGGAGGAGGGTGGGTGGGAAGAGGAGGGGGGGTGGGAAGAGGAGGAGGAGGGGAAGATTGCCACATGTTGTTGGTTGATTTGCACCCATCTGTCGTTCGCCTCGGGAAAACAGCAGCTCGCCCTCATCAACACCCTCTCAGTTTTATGAATTTGCTGCATTTGTACATTCATTGCCAATTAAACTCATCGTAGAAAGTTAGTGGTGCTACTCAACAGTGCAAGTACCTTATTAATGAGGAGATTTATGTTCCTACAATGCTAATCAACCTCTCCAGCCCAGAAATGTAACAATTTAAATTGTGGAGTCTCATTCCTATAGATAATAAATTGTTGTTGGAGATCTTTTCAATTTTATTTTTTTTCTTACTTTTCCTTGGTCACTATTTTCCTCTTTCTTAATCCAATCTTTCTTTTCCTTTCTTTATTTCTCTTTCTGTACCTGATTTGACTCTAATTTGCCATATTTTCTTCTCCGTCATTCCAGTTTCTTTCTAAATCCTTAAATCTCATTGGTTAAGGAAACAGACTGTTAGTCCTGCTGTTCACCAAGGTCCCAGATGCCCTGTTGTCCTCACTGCACCATTATCATCTTGCACTTGCAGATCATAAAAATTGAGAGCTGAAGGATGAAAGAAAATGTCTAACAGGGATGCCCCATTCCAGCAAAATCTGGGCTATTTACTCAAGGAATCATCCCTCTACATATTAAACAATAAATGTACCAGTCAAGTGGGAGAATTCACTGTAGCAAATGATCTCAATGGAGATGAAAGCAAAATCATTATAAATCTCCTAGCCTCATGCTGATCAAATGCTGACTCATACTTTTCAGATAAATTTAAATTGTGACCAGGAAGAAATTGCTTGACATTTTTAAGAATTCACACCAGCTCAAATTTCCAAAATCAAATTGCACTCTGCAGACACCGATGATTGGCAGACAGCAGAGTGGTTCAAAATTATGTGGATAAACTGCCTACCTCGACTGATTGGACAATGCATCAGCCACATGTGCTGGATAAGCTGAGGAATCATAGCATCAGGAGTATGATAAGAGTATGACCAGTAGACTAATTTACTTTCCAAAAAAGCTTTTTCAAAATTTATAACATTTTATTGAACTTAACAATTTTTGTGCAGTGTCTCACTCATTTTTACCAAATGAGAAGTCAACAATCAATACAAGGGTTACAAACAATGGACATTTTAAGGTTTTAACTAAACTCTTAACCGTTCAAACCAAACATTCACTTATGAGCTGCTGACGTAACAGTTTTGCTGCTGCGTAACTACCACAGGGCTTTTCCTGTGGTGTAGGGGTGGGTTGTATCATGGTTTCATCGCCAGACTCCTCCTCGTCCTCTTCTCTGACTGCCTTGTCCACTATGTCCTGAGGCCGTCCTGCAGTCCCGTGGCATTTCCTGTCCCCTTCTAATTGGCAAGTTGTGCAACATGCAACACACCACAATGAACTCCGCAATCTGCTCCGGATGGTATTGTAGGTTGCCTCCAGATGGTCCAGGCATCTGAAGCGCTGCTTCAGCACTCTGATTGTCTTTTCGACGATATTGCATGTGGCTATAGGTGGCTGTTATTGTAGCGATGCTCAGCACTTGTCTGGGGCTTACGGAGGGGGGGTCAAGAGCCAGGTGTCAAGGCTGTATCCTTTATCACCAACTATCCAGCATTGACCTTCTGGCTGACTTTTAAAGAGGTCAGAGACTGTGCTCTCACGCAAGATGTGCGCATCATGAATGCTCCCTGGAAAATTGGCATTTACTGCCATGATTATTTGATTGTGGTCAACAACGAGTTGCACGTTCAGGGAGTGAAATCCTTTTTGGTTCCGAAACACATCTGCATCCTTTAAAGGTGCTCGGAGGGCGATGTGCGTGCAGTCTATTGCACCCTAGACCTTAGGGAAGTTTGCTATTCTCGAGAAACCCAGAGCCCTCTCACTCTGTGTCTCACTGGTCATTGGGAAGTTTATAAAGTAAAACCTTCATGCGTAAAGCTTTTATCACCTACCGAATGCAACAATGTGTGCTGTGTTGGAGAGATGCAGCAAATGTTGCCAGCTGATGCCTGAAAGGAGGCCGATGCATAAAATGAAAGTGCCACAATAACCTTAACCTCAACGGACAGTGCGGGCATGATGATGCTGGTAAGCTGCAGGTCTCCCTTAATTAACTAGCATATCTCATTGATGACCTCCTTTCAGAAGCGCAGCCTTCTAATGCACGCTTTATCGGACAAGTCCAGGTATGATCGCTTATCCCTGTAAATGCATTGGGTATAAGGTCTCCTCCTCCTCAGCAGTCTGCCACCTCTTTGATTGGGCACATAATGCTCTTCAATAAACCTTCTTCCAGCTGTATTCCGCAGCATGTAATTAATTAGCAGTACTGGCTGAGAAATTGCAGGCCCCATTTCTCTAAACTGTCAAAACTTATTCAATTTTCCTTCAACAATCATAAAATTAAAGCAGATACTCTACTATACCCTCAAATTATAAGCATTGATTTGAAACACCCTTAAAAATACACTCAAAAATGATTTAAATGCTATCCACAAGTAAAAGCAGCCTTTTCTTTAAATACATTCGATTTCAAGATGGCGTCCATCAAGATGGGTTAGAGTCAGTTAAGTGACCTTTTTCAGGGTGGTAGAAAATGCCGGCGGTAATTTGGGCGAAATGCCAAAATTAGCGCCGGGCAGTATTTGGACGGTGCGCGACAAAGTGCATAGAAAATCGACAGCAAATGATGGGCGGGCGGTTCTATTTACCGCCGGCGGTAATAGGCTGCCGAAATTACCACTGGTGGTATATGGGCGGTAAGTGGACGCATGTTTCCTCTGGAAACGAAAAATGGGCAGTATTGGGATAAAAACCTAAACGGGCGTTAATATGGGTAGTAATCGGGCGGAAGGATGCTGAAAGTCTAACCCCCTAGTACTTGCAGCCAGAAAAAAAATGAAAAAAAATGCAACATAAGGAAACCGACAAGAAACAGAGAAAATGTAAGAGTGAGTGCAAGTAACATAAAAGCAACTAGGAGACCAAGTAGTATGAAACAAACAGAAAAGAAAAGATGGTAGAAAAGAATAGAGTAACAAGTCAAGTGCTGAATTCCCACACCCATCCCCCTCTTGTAATAGGCAAGAACTGAAACTTGACAACTCTCTATTAGTATCACATCTTCTCCAGTGATGACCAGTGAAGAGACTGATAGATACCTTGAAGTGACAACAACAGCCTCGTTGAGTAGTTTAAATGATAACCCAAAAGAATAAATCTTGAGCCAGTTATAACTGTTATCTGAATTGCAAGATTGGTTACAACTTTGAAGTCACTCCAAGATATACATAAATTTATTGTAATATGCTTTGTAATATCCATGGTAGGTTGTGATTTTTTGCCTTAAGTAATTCTCGATGAAGATGCCAACTAGCAGTGTACTTCATGTTTACTGATGCATGATGGCGTCCACATTTGAAAGATGTTAGCAAGTAATCACTAGCTATTTATCAATTACTCATCAAAAATTGATTACCAAAAAACAATAAAGTAATGTACGTGACATATTACAAAAACTTGGAACTTGCTCAATTCTAGGTAATTTGTAGATAAGTTTATACTTGGATAAGTTTTTGAGTGCATGTGTCATACGTGATTTGTTTGTATGAAACATCACATCTGAACATGCTTTTTTTTTTTAAAAAGATAGTCTACGAAAAGAGAACAAAAGGCAGTGATTCCCTGCTGTTTTTACTGACCTTGAGATAACTAGGCCAAGACCTGCCAACTAATGAAACTTTGAACAGCAACAGTAATTAGCCTGTAATTGACCTCAGGTGTGCTTAGACAGGTCACGTTCACAATTACACATCGCAACCGTGTTTCAGATCCCAGACTATCTGTAAGCAATGGCGTGGGACATCAACTAGAATATATAAATATATATATTCCATTGTCAAGCACAGCACAATTCACACACACAGCTTTTACCCAATTGTGTTGACAAAGTACATGAAAAATATATCAGCTAGTCAAAGAATTTTTTAAAAAGCACAGCATTCTGTTCTTGCATCTGATTGTTCTCGTCCTTACTTCTTGCTTTTCCTTTTTACTCTCGTTCCATCCCCCACAACATTTCCGTCTGAATTCATCCATAGGGTCTCTACTCCAACACCAGTTTACATAATTGTACTGGACTGAATTGAGAAACCACACATTAACTGTGTAACTCATGCTTGAAAGCCCCATCAGGAGGAAATTAGCATTAAATACCGGCCGTTAGGACCAGAGAATTATTAAAATATTGCTAAGCCAACCCTTGTCAATTCCACCCTGAAGCAAAAAATTATCAGGGAACTCAATAAATCACCGCATTTTTCCAACTCTGGAATGAAAAAACTTATTTTTATTTTACATTGAATCTATAAAAGTAATATTCTTTGTGTTTAAGATTTCACATTAATTTTATATTAGACTTGAATTTAACATTTTCGAAAGAGTGTAATATTCCTGCTTCACACATGGGTTAAAGATTTTATTTGTTAACCCACATTTCAATTTCAAAGCTCATACTGTAGTATTAAAAAATGAAAAGAAAATAGCTTTGTCTGAAAAGAAACAATGTTAAAATGAATGCAGCATACACACATAGCCTTCTAGGAGCAATCAAGGTTGCTTTTTCATTTTCAGTCAACTCTGGCCCTCAAAGCATGTAAGCTTCTAAATATTTATAACTGCAATACTTATGAGGGTAGACAGTAATTTGCAGTAGAACCTGTCTGCATACATTGTAAAATGTTCTGTCACCTCGGCAGGGTAGCTTGCCTTCGAGGTTTATGATTTTACCAAGCACACGGGGGTGCTAATGAATTTGTAGCGGACATCTTTAAAATGTGGAATGCTTATAATTTTTGTGTGTAAATTAGCACAACTCACACTTCAGACTATCCTGCATTAAAAGAGAAACCACAATGATGATGACAGTTAAAGTAACTAGAAGAGAGCACAATTTGTCAGTGCCATTGTGTGGTAACACCATGCTGTGTTTTCCTCATCAGCCTCTTCCCCATGTCCTTAACCCCTTAGGGAAATGTATAAATAAAGGTGTGGACAGAACAAGATAACATATTTCTTTATGAAAATGAACTAAGGATCGAGTATGTTGAGGTCACAACATAAAAATCTTATACCCCACACCTCCCTTAAAAACTGCTTAAAAAAATTCATCAAAGCTACATTCCCACCCAGGGCAGGTTGTTCAAAGTGACACATTGGGACATGTCGCATGTGTCAAGTACCGAAGGCTGAAGTACAAAGCAATTTCTGCGAGCAGGAAAGTGTTCTCTTAAAGGAAGGTAGCCATGGCAAATTCAAATGGTCTCTTGATACTGTCACTGAAGAGTAATGACTTGCGCTGAGCTGTATGAGAAGCTAATGTTGTGTGACTGTACCACCCTTCTCAACCTACAACCTCTGCTGAAGCAGCTGATTCCATTTTTATTCAAAAACCTGCAACTTCTGCATTTCAAATTTGAATGCCATCTACTTAAGATACATTTTAATTAATTGTACACGCCATGGTGGAAATGATGCCACTGCACCAAATTTAACTTAATCCAGTCAGACCAAAGTAACTGCCAACAGAATAAAATAATTTGATCTAAATTTCCCTTGTGAAACAGAAACATATATCCAAATGTATGCATCAGATACGATTATAATATGCATACCATAGAAAATTAGTTTTTCAATGGAAGTTTTATTACTATCATTTTGTTGAGACCAAGCTACATTTTTAAAACTTATTTAATTTATGTTCCAAGGTACAAATATACATTTGGCTGAATAATGTGAGAATATAATGGAAAAAATAACCCATGAACATTAAATTTGTATCAATATTTGATATTTCATTTTTTGTATAAACCAATGGATTCACATCAGATGTATCTAAAAATTAATGTATTGGATAGAAAGTACGTCTTCCCAATAATATAAAGCAATTTAGATTGAATAAATTGATTGCATTTTGCTGCGAATATATAAAATTGACACAAAACAACTACATTTATCCAGTGTGAATAACTGTATTGTAATACATTCCAAGTTATGGGTGATATTTAGCTGCATAATTATAAATGATTGGTCATATTCTTTATCTATGAAGCTAACATTAATCAGCTGATTTCTTTCAATGTAATGGAAAGAAAATATTAGAGATAAAACAGTGGTCAAGATTACATCATCACAAGCTCTGTAACCTTGCTTGTTTAAATAAAATTTACTTTTTTACTTCTCTTCTGTCAGCTGTCTAATGTGTTATGTTCCAGTTAAAAAATAAAATGAATCTTTCTTATTTCTAAAGTGAAATGTTGATTGGACTATTGACTGTATTGTCTTATTTTTGTAATAAATTATAAAGCAATGTAGGAGATCTGTTGCTACTATTACATTGAACAGTAATTCAGTATTACCTCAATAATATACATGCTTAACTTGGGGAAATATATGTAGAAAAGCCTAATTTAAAAATAATTCATCCATTACACTGCATCTATTTAAATAACTGCAAGCGCCTAAAACACAAATTTTAAAAGTATATACATATACAAATAATTGATTTATGATTCTACTTTCACATAAATGTATTTTGCTCAGATTTGCCAGCTTTACTGCAACTGTACATCTATTAATTTATAATGAGGTCAAAAAAACTGCATACATAGAGAAACCTATGTATCATGTCAGTGGGGTCACTAAGGTTCGAGAGTCAGGATAGAGGAAAATAAACTAATGCAATCATTGTGGCATATTACACAAGGACACCATACAGCAAACATTTTCAGGATTGGACAAGTAACCTCCCTGGGATGTCCTGGACATATCCTGACAAATGAAAGATTACAGCCTTGTGGCCAACAGGAAATTTTCCAGTAAGTCTTCACAAATTAGCTTCTTCAAACCACAAGAAAACAACATCTACTGTGGCTGCTGAAATAAATAGAATTTGTAAAATAAAATAAAAAATCCACACAATCCTATCTTATCTGCACTTTCTCTGCCTATTAGATGATCCACATAGATCATAGTTAAAAACAAAAGCTGCACACTCAGTATCAGTCTTATCATGAACACATTTATTTTAATTTCCCCAGTACTTTTCAGCCTCTCTACCTCACTTTCCTCCTTTAAGATGCTTCTTAAAATCTACCTCTTTGACCAAGTCATCTGCCCTAATATCTCCTTATTTAGCTTGGTATCAATTATTGTTTGATAATGCTCCTGTGAAGCGCCTTGGGACGTTTTACTACGTTAGAAACATAGAAAATAGGTGGAGGAGTAGGCCATTCGGCCCTTCAAGCCTGCACCGCCATTCAATGAGTTCATGGCTGAACATGCAACTTCAGTACCCCATTCCTGCTTTCTCGCCATACCCCTTGATCCCCCTAGTAGTAAGGACTACATCTAACTCCTTTTTGAATATATTTAGTGAATTGGCCTCAACAACTTTCTGTGGTAGAGAATTCCACAGGTTCACCACTCTCTGGGTGAAGAAGTTTCTCCTCATCTCGGTCCTAAATGGCTTACCCCTTGTCCTTAGACTGTGACCCCTGGTTCTGGACTTCCCCAACATTCATAAGAACATAAGAATTAGGAACAGGAGTAGGCCATCTAGCCCCTCGAGCCTGCTCCGCCACCCAACAAGATCACGGCTGATCTGGCCGTGGACTCAGCTCCACTTACCCGCCCGCTCCCCATAACCCTTAATTCCCTTATTGGTTAAAAATCTATCTACCTGTGATTTGAATATATTCAATGAGCTAGCCTCAACTGCTTCCTTGGACAGAGAATTCCACAGATTCACAACCCTCTGGGAGAAGAAATTCCTTCTCAACTCGGTTTTAAATTGGCTCCCCAGTATTTTGAGGCTGTGCCCCCTAGTTCTAGTCTCCCCGACCAGTGGAAACCACCTCTCTGCCTCTATCCTGTCTAACCCCTTCATTATTTTAAATGTTTCTATAAGATCACCCCTCATCCTTCTGAACTCCAATGAGTAAAGACCCAATCTATCATCATAAGGTAACCCCCTCATCTCCGGAATCAGCCTTGTGAATCGTCTCTGTACCCCTTCCAAAGCTAGTATATCCTTCCTTAAGTAAGGTGACCAAAACTGCACGCAGTACTCCAGGTGCGGCCTCACCAATACCCTGTACAGTTGCAGCAGGACCTCCCTGCTTTTGTACTCCATCCCTCTCGCAATGAAGGCCAACATTCCATTCGCCTTCCTGATTACCTGCTACACCTGCAAACTAACTTTTTGGGATTCATGCACAAGGACCCCCAGGTCCCTCTGCACTGCAGCATGTTGTAATTTCTCCCCATTCAAATAATATTCCCTTTTATACTGTTTTTTTTCCCCAAGGTGGATGACCTCACATTTTCCGACATTGTATTCCATCTGCCAAACCTTAGCCCATTCGCTTAACCTATCTAAATCTCTTTGCAGCCTCTCTGTGTCCTCTATACAACCCACTTTCCCACTAATCTTTGTGCCATCTGCAAATTTTGTTACATTACACTCTGTCCCCTCTTCCAGGTCATCTATGTATATTATAAACAGTTGTGGTCCCAGCACTGATCCCTGTGGCACACCACTAACCACCGATTTCCAACCCGAAAAGTACCCATTTATCCCGACTCTCTGCTTTCTGTTAGCCAGCCAATTCTCGATCCATACTAATACATTTCCTCTGACTCCGCGTACCGTTATCTTCTGCAGTAACCTTTTGTGTAGCACCTTATCGAATGCCTTTTGGAAATCTATGTACACCACATCCATCAGAACACCTCTATCCACCATGCTCGTTATATCCTCAAAGAATTCCAGTAAATTAGTTAAACATGATTTCCCCTTCATGAATCCATGCTGCGTCTGCTTGATTGCACTATTCCTATCTAGATGTCCCGCTATTTCTTCTTTAATGATAGCTTCAAGCACTTTCCCCACTATAGATGTTAAACTAACCGGCGTATAGTTACCTGCCTTTTGTCTGCCCCCTTTTTTTAAACAGAGGCGTTATATTAGCTGCCTTTCAATCCGATGGCACCTTCCTAGAGTCCAGAGAATTTTGGTAGATTATAACGAATGCATCTGCTATAACTTCCGCTATCTCTTTTAATACCCTGGGATGCATTTCATCAGGACCAGGGGACTTGTCTACCTTGAGTCCCATTAGCCTGTCCCGCACTACCCCCCTAATGATAGTGATTGTCTCAAGGTCCTCCCTTCCCACATTCCCATGACCAGCAATTTTTGGCATGGTTTTTGTGTCTTCCACTGTGAAGACCGAAGCAAAATAATTGTTTAAGGTCTCAGCCATTTCCACATTTCCCATTATTAAATCCCCTTTCTCATCTTCTAAGGGACCAACATTTACTTTAGTCACTCTTTTCTATTTTATATATCGGTAAAACTTTTACTATCTGTTAAAGGCGTTATATAAATGCAAGTTGTTGTTGTATTGGCATACTTCTGGTGTATCTGTGTGCAATCAAGAAGAATGCAGAAGCAACCCATTGGACTGATTATGTGATTAAAAATATTAAATTTGGAAATAGGATTTTGGGCTCCTCTGACATGCTAAGTTTCAGTACTACATTGCACCTAAATATGAATATGAAACTTATTACAAAACAAAACCATAATATTGATATTAAGCAAGCTTTATTGATCTCCATCCCAGGAAAAAGACTGAAAACAAAAAAAAATACTTAAGTGTTAAGGAATATTAGGTAATATTTACAAGCTCTTGAAAAACATGATAATACATTAGTTTATGTAATTAGGGATGCAAGGGAGAATTATAGGGAAAATCTGAAGGTTTCAAAAGTATCCTGGAACATCTATGGTTACTTATCAATGGTTATTCTCACATCCAAACAGGTTTTCCTAAATCTGGAGAATTATTCAAATTCTCACCTCAGTTTCTGGTAATGACATTCAATCCCAATTCCACCTCCACGTGTGTGTCAAGTTTTCCTGTGTAAACTAAAGTGTTCAACAAATCTATTTTGTGAAATTAATTTTTCATAAGCTGCAGCCATGTTTATTGTCCTGAGAAGCAAATTAAATTCAACGCAGAATATCAAAACAGTACAGAAGTGGAAGAAAATTAGCAAAACACTAGGACTTTGTCTGATTGGGATTTAAAAATGCATAAAAAAAAAATCTTGCATCCAACCCTCATTCTTCCTCTGAATTCCCCAATCCCAAACTTGATTAAATCACAAATGGGATTTACCCACCACTGCTTCCAATTTATATATAAATATGGTGCAATTTAGTACATCCTACTGCAAATAGCCTTTAAAGGCACATTTTCAAATGGAAAATGCAACCTTATGTCCTTGACTCCAAAATGTATAAATCTGGAAAAAAAAAGAAACACATTTGTGCTGCCTGACAAGAAAGGATCCTTTCTGCAACTGTTTTTACTTAGGTCCATAAGGACTCAGTACAGCACTACCATGGACATATATGCAGGTGGCTGTAATAGAGACCAACAGCTGAAATAAATTATTTAGACAGATGAAATTTGGCAGCATGATAGATAATTGGTACAAAAAGGATTGTATTGAACCACTGATCATTCCAACTTCAGTGGCAGTAAATAAAAAATAAAAATAACTATACGATTAACTCAGAATTGTGACCATATTGTAGCTTGATCAATAACATACAAACTGTACATGTAGAGAAAATAGTACAAGGGCAATCTTTTCTTCACATCACAGCTAACCCAGAGTGGCATTGTGATCTAGAATAAGTCCAGTCTGTTACCTTTTCTATCTTTTCCACAATGCTATAAGTAGTAGCAATAAGCAATAAATGTAATCAAATATTGTCAGAGATAAATGGATAGATTTATCTGCAGCTCTATCAATTTGCTAAATAAAAAGGTCCCAAAGTTCTGGGCAAATAGGTGTTTAAATAGATTCTGGGATGATGGAGAATCAAAAAATGTGACATGTTTTTATTTTATATCAGTGTAGTAATGCACTAGATTAACAAAAAGAGGGAGCATTAAAAATAGTGTTTTGAAGAAAGGAATGACTCTTAAATTGATGAATTCTGAAATTCATCGAATACTTTCTGGATAAAAATATTATTTGAGAAGAATACAGAATCATCCTCAGTACCTCTTTCTCCCACAAATGTTCCCTTTGCCTAAGGCCAGTGGCCCATTCTGTAGTATGCTTCCATGGCTGCTGGCCGCCTTCCTTTACCCCACCCATGAGGTTGATCTTCATTTGTCTGGCAAGAATATAAGTATTGGCAGACTATTTAATTATGGGTGGGGGAAACATGACAGCCTATGTTGTCCTCAACTGATATTCACACAGGTACTTTTCAATAGGATCACTAGATCGATCAGGACAGGCAGGCTTATCTGATTTTTCCTCCCTCAACTCCATCAAGTTTACTTCACAAGCATCTCCCTTTCCCCATGAGCTCGATAACAAGAATGACAAGACCAGCAATATCATAAAAACACAATTACCTCAAGTTCTTCTTCAACTAATACATCATTCTGATTTAGGCCTCTATTGTCATTTCTTCATTGTTGCTGGGCTAAAATCCTGGAACTTCCCCTACCTAATACAGTTGGGCTAACCAAACTGGAAGCAATACGGTGGAGGAGGATTTTCTGGAGTGCATAAGGGATGGTTTTTTAGACCAATATGTCGAGGAACCAACTAGGGGGGAGGCCATCTTAGACTGGGTGTTATGTAATGAGAAAGGATTAATTAGCAATCTCGTTGTGCGAGGCCCCTTGGGGAAGAGTGACCATAATATGGTGGAATTCTGCATTAGGATGGAGAATGAAACAGTTAATTCAGAGACCATGGTCCAGAACTTAAAGAAGGCTAACTTTGAAGGTATGAGGCGTGAATTGGCTGAGATGGATTGGCGAATGATACTTAAGGGGTTGACTGTGGATGGGCAATGGCAGACATTTAGAGACCGCATGGATGAACTACAACAATTGTACATTCCTGTCTGGCATAGAAATAAAAAAGGGAAGGTGGCTCAACCGTGGCTATCAAGGGAAATCAGGGATAGTATTAAAGCCAAGGAAGTGGCATACAAATTGGCCAGAAATAGCAGCGAACCTGGGGACTGGGAGAAATTTAGAACTCAGCAGAGGAGGACAAAGGGTTTGATTAGGGCAGGGAAAATGGAGTATGAGAAGAAGCTTGCAGGGAACATTAAGACGGATTGCAAAAGTTTCTATAGATATGTAAAGAGAAAAAGGTTAGTAAAGACAAACGTAGGTCCCCTGCAGTCAGAATCAGGGGAAGTCATAACGGGGAACAAAGAAATGGCGGACCAATTAAACAAGTACTTTGGTTCGGTATTCACGAAGGAGGACACGAACAACCTTCCGGTTATAAAAGGGGTCGGGGGGTCTAGTAAGGAGGAGGAACTGAGGGAAATCCTTATTAGCCGGGAAATTGTGTTGGGGAAATTGATGGGATTGAAGGCCGATAAATCCCCAGGGCCTGATGGACTGCATCCCAGAGTACTTAAGGAGGTGGCCTTGGAAATAGTGGATGCATTGACAGTCATTTTCCAACATTCCATTGACTCTGGATCAGTTCCTATGGAGTGGAGGGTAGCCAATGTAACCCCACTTTTTAAAAAAGGAGGGAGAGAGAAAACAGGGAATTATAGACCGGTCAGCCTGACATCGGTAGTGGGTAAAATGATGGAATCAATTATTAAGGATGTCATAGCAGTGCATTTGGAAAGAGGTGACATGATAGGTCCAAGTCAGCATGGATTTGTGAAAGGGAAATCATGCTTGACAAATCTTCTGGAATTTTTTGAGGATGTTTCCAGTAGAGTGGATAAGGGAGAACCAGTTGATGTGGTATATTTGGACTTTCAGAAGGCGTTCGACAAGGTCCCACACAAGAGATTGATGTGCAAAGTTAGAGCACATGGGATTGGGGGTAGTGTACTGACATGGATTGAGAACTGGTTGTCAGACAGGAAGCAAAGAGTAGGAGTAAATGGGTACTTTTCAGAATGGCAGGCAGTGACTAGTGGGGTACCGCAGGGTTCTGTGCTGGGGCCCCAGCTGTTTACACTGTACATTAATGATTTAGATGAGGGGATTGAGTGTAGTATCTCCAAGTTTGCGGATGACACTAAGTTGGGTGGCAGTGTGAGCTGCGAGGAGGATGCTGTGAGGCTGCAGAGCGACTTGGATAGGTTAGGTGAGTGGGCAAATGCATGGCAGATGAAGTATAATGTGGATAAATGTGAGGTTATCCACTTTGGTGGTAAAAACAGAGAGACAGACTATTATCTGAATGGTGACAGATTAGGAAAAGGGGAGGTGCAAAGAGACCTGGGTGTCATGGTACATCAGTCATTGAAGGTTGGCATGCAGGTGCAGCAGGCGGTTAAGAAAGCAAATGGCATGTTGGCCTTCATAGCAAGGGGATTTGAGTACAGGGGCAGGGAGGTGTTGCTACAGTTGTACAGGGCATTGGTGAGGCCACACCTGGAGTATTGTGTACAGTTTTGGTCTCCTAACCTGAGGAAGGACATTCTTGCTATTGAGGGAGTGCAGCGAAGGTTCACCAGACTGATTCCCGGGATGGCGGGACTGACCTATCAAGAAAGACTGGATCAACTGGGCTTGTATTCACTGGAGTTCAGAAGAATGAGAGGGGACCTCATAGAAACATATAAAATTCTGACGGGGTTAGACAGGTTAGATGCAGGAAGAATGTTCCCAATGTTGGGGAAGTCCAGAACCAGGGGTCACAGTCTAAGGATAAGGGGTAAGCCATTTAGGACCGAGATGCGGAGGAACTTCTTCACCCAGAGAGTGGTGAACCTGTGGAATTCTCTACCACAGAAAGTTGTTGAGGCCAATTCACTAAATATATTCAAAAAGGAGTTAGATGAGGTCCTTACTGCTAGGGGGATCAAGGGGTATGGCGAGAAAGCAGGAATGGGGTACTGAAGTTGAATGTTCAGCCATGAACTCATTGAATGGCGGTGCAGGCTAGAAGGGCCGAATGGCCTACTCCTGCACCTATTTTCTATGTTTCTATGTTTCTAAAAACAAAATACTGCAGATGCCGGAAATCCGAAATAAAATCAGAAAATACTGGAAATACCCAGCAGGTCAGGCAGCATCTGTGGAGAGAGAGAAACAGAGTTAGCGTTTCAGGTTGATGGTCATCAGCCTGAAACATTAATTCTGTTTCTCTCCATAGATGCTGCCTGACCTGCTGAGTATTTCTAGCTTTTTCTGTTTTGATCCCCCTATCGAATACCCCTACCTAATACCATTTTTAGGAGCAGCATCGCCACAAGATGCAGTGGTTGAGGAAGGTAGCCCACCATGACCTTCTTAAGGCAAATAGGAACAGTCAACACATAGGGTTTTGTCAGCACTTCCGACATATCAAAAACAAACATCTTGGCCTAGGCTCGAGGGGCCGTATGGCCTACTCCTGCTCCTATTTCTTATGTTCTTATGTTCAGCCCATTCAGGACTGGGGATCAAAGGTAGAATCTTCGCAATCTGTCTCAGCTCATCTGCTGCTGAAACCCTCATCCAGGCAAGTAGGATATAAATGCAAGTCTTTCTTTTTCTTTCTCTCATGCCTTTGTTACCTCCAGACGTGATTATTCCAACTCACTCCTCCCACGTCCTACCCTCCGTAAATTTGAGGTTATCCAAAAATCTGCTGCCCATGTCCTAACTCGCACCAAGACCTGTTCACCCATCATCCCTGTGCCCGCTGACCTACATTGGCTCCCGGTTAAGCAACACCTCGACTTTAAAGTTCTCATCATTGTTTTCAAAATCCCTCCATAACCTTGCCCCTCCCTATCTCTGTTATCTCCTTCAGTCCCACAATCCCCAATTCAGGCCTCTTGGGCATCCCCAATTTCAATCACTCCACCATTGGTGGCCATGCCTTCAGCTGCCAAGATCCTAAGTCTGGAATTTCCTCCCTAAACCTTTCCAACCTCTCTTTCCTGCTTTAAAACACTCATTAAAACCTACTCTTTGACCAAGCTTTTGGTTATCTGCCCTAATATCCCCCAATGGTTCGGTGTCAAATTTTGTTTTAGAACGCTCGTGTGAAATGCCTTAGGACATTTTACGACGTTAAAGACGCTATATAAATACAAGTTATTGTTGTTGTATGGTCCAGTACCACATCACATGAGGCACCTACCCACCTGTGTCACAGGAGATCTTCCAAGTAAGTACATCCTACAAAGCAAGCCATCAAAAGATTTTACATTTGTATTGTATAAAATGTAACAATTATATTGCAAATCAGTTTCTGAGTAGGTGCAATTCGTTTTTTAAAATGTCATCGATATCCATCAAGGTGATGGAAAAACAGTGCAACAGTGGAGTTGACACAATAGAAAGAGCTTGAATTCATATAGCACCTTTCGCAGATCCCAAAGTGCTTCAAAACCAACAAGTTGTTTTTTTAAATCTAATCACTGTTACTTTGTACAACAACAGCAGCAACTTGTATTTATACAGCACCTTTAACATAGTAAACCATTCCAAGGCGCTTCACAGGAGCGTTATCAAACAAAATTTGACACCGAGCGACATAAGGAGATATTAGGGCAGATGTCAAAGTGGTAGGTTTAAGGAGTGGTCTTGAGGAGGAAAGTTTAAGGAGCATCTTAAAAGAGGAAAGAGAGGTAAAGAGGTGGAGAGGTTTAGGTAGAGAATTCCAGAGTTTAGTGTCTTGGCAGGTGAAGGCACGACCACCAATGATGGAGCTAATAAAATCGGCGATGCCAGAATTAGAGAAGCGCAGATATTGCGGAGGGTTGTAGGGCTGGAGAAGTTTACAGAGATAGGAAGGGCAAGGCCATGGTGGGATTTGAAAACAAGGATGAGAATTTTAAAATCGAGGAATTGCTTAACCAAGAGTCAATGTAGGTCAGTGAGCACTTGGACAGAAAGTAGCTAATTTGCGCACAGGAATAGCCCACAAACAGAAATGAGATACATGATCAGTTAATTTGTTTTTTTTGGTGGTGTTGGTTGAGGGGCAAGTTTTCGACAGGACACCGGGTGAACTCAATTGCTCATTTACATCCAACTGAGAAGATGGACAAGGCCTCGATTTAATGACTCACCCAAAACCAATGACAGTCGTGAGCAGTATAGAAGCCACTCTTCATTAGTTGGTACAAGTTCAACTGTTTGAATAAGTAGACAGTGTGCTTAAAGATAGGAATAATAATTGGGTCCATGCTTCCCCAGGAGTTGCTCCTTTTTCTTTTGGAGCAACTTGATTTTTCTGGACTATCTTTTTAGTTGCAATTCTGGCCATTTAATTTGCGTCAGTGTAAATGAGTTAATTAGGTTTTTTTTTTAGTTCACTTTTTTTTCCAAAAGGGGGTGTTCCCAAACACTTACCCTTGTTTTAGGTGTTTGGCCAGCAAATATTTGAGTACAGGGGCAGGGAGGTGTTACTACAGTTGTACAGGGCCTTGGTGAGGCCACACCTGGAGTATTGTGTACAGTTTTGGTCTCCTAACTTGAGGAAGGACACTCTTGCTATTGAGGGAGTGCAGCGAAAGTTCACCAGACTGATTCCCGGGATGGCGGGACTGACATATCAAGAAAGACTGGATCAACTGGGCCTGTATTCACTGGAGTTCAGAAGAATGAGGGGAGATCTCATAGAAACGTTTAAAATTCAGACGGGTTTCGACAGGTTAGATGCAGGAAGAATGTTCCCAATGTTGGGAAAGTCCAGAACCAGGGGTCACAGTCTAAGGACAAGGGGTAAGCCATTTAGGACCGAGATGAGGAGAAACGTCTTCACCCAGAGAGTGGTGAACCTTTGGAATTCTCTACCACAGAAAGTTGTTGAGGCCAATTCACTAAATATATTCAAAAAGGAGTTAGATGTAGTCCTTACTACTAGGGGGATCAAGGGGTATGGCGAGAAAGCAGGAATGGGGTACTGAAGTTGCATGTTTAGTCATGAACTCATTGAATGGCGGTGCAGGCTCGAAGGGCCGAATGGCCTACTCCTGCACCTATTTTCTATGTTTCTAATGTTTCTGTCCGCACAGAAAAACCTTAGAGTTAAGGAATCGGCGCAAGTAACTACATTTAAAGCACCACCAAACAAAGCACAAAAAGTAATTAGCATTCAATGAAAAAATAAAGAACTGAAGTAAATAATTAAATTAACAAGTAAAGAACTGAAGTAAATCTTACCTTGAACTAAAGTCGGCAGCGGCTGTCCGTGCTAGAGTCCCTTTAGCCTGGGATAGGGGAGGGAGAACGCGGCATCCAAAGGGGGGGGGGGGGGGAGGTGGGGAAGAATGCTCAACGCGGCAGGTTGAAGGGGCTGGGGGTGGTGGGTGCTGGCATCTGAAGTGGAGGGAGGGAGAAGGCTAAAATCGGTGGGGGGGGGGGGGGGGATGGGGGGGAGGGGAGGGAGAACGGTAAACACGATAGGCGGGGGGGCTGAGTGCTGAACGCGGCAGCTCAAGTGGAAGGAGGGAGAAGGCTGAAATAGGCCGGGGGCGGGGGTGGGGGGAGGAGAGAACGCTCAACGTGGCATTTTAAGGGGCGGGGGGAAGGGAAGAGATGCACCGTGGGCCCGCACCAGCTGGTGCGGGAGTCCCTTCAGCCTGGGATGGGGAGGGAGAACGCGTCATCCTATTGGGTGGGGGGGAGGGGGGAGGGGGAGTGTTGTGTTCTTAGATGCTCTAATAATGACTCCACGATAATAATGTGTTGTACTTGAACTGTAGTGACCTTAGGCATTTATTTGCTAACTCAGAGTGAGGCTCACACCTGGTGGCCTGCCCTTTATACTAGGCCAGGCACATCTGTACAGGTAACCTACAAGTCTCCCACTGCTGTGCTCTCTGGTGGCACACCTTGCGATAGTACCAACAATAGCCATGTAGGATACATGACATCACTCTCCCCTAAGCCTTTAGTGCAAATCGCCTTGGCATTGATTGTGCTTTGGGCTTAGCTCTATCTGGGCTCTATCTGATTGACCCTTGGCAGGTCATTTCAATCTTGGGTGAGTGGTTGGTGCAGTAGAGTCCTGGTGGTTGCTGTTTGTGTGCGTCTCTGATCACTCCATTCTCCCCCGCCCCCCCCAACATTTAGATTATGCCGGAGGCTCATTGCATTCAGAAACATTCAAGTTCAGAAAAACAAGGTTGCATTACATTTGTGGTTCCGTTGTGAGACAAGTACATTAGACTGGTGAGATACATTATCGATGCGTATGGACGAACTAGTTCCAGAACTGCTGGATGGTGTCCCTGAGGTCTGGTGGCGGCATGTGCCCAGTGCTCACAGTGGGAACCTGGTTGGCTCAAGTTACCTGCTCTTGGGACTGTTGCTGTGGATCCTAGCGTCGGGCAGGTTCATAGATGCCTGTGACCTCTCTGTCCTTTCTTTGCGCCCTGGGTCGCTGCTACTTCCTGAGGAGCTGTTGTCTAGCAGTGCACAGGGAACTGCTGACTCGCTGGCCTGGGCGTTGTTTGGTTTGGGATCCTGGCTGGTCCCGGTCCCCTTTGGGAGGACTGTAGCAGGTGACCCTTCGTTTACGGGTATGGCTTTGGTGGCGATGGGGTCTGGGGACTGCGCCTTAGCACAGTCTGCTCTTTCAGGCTCGTGGCGGTTGGTGCCATCGGGTGCCTGAGAGGTGGAGCCGATCAGGGGCAGGGTATCGATACCGGTGCCGTTATCCTGCTGAGGTCGCTTGCTCTGCAGCTCGTGTGTGTTGGCTGCTTGTGGCCACACTCCATGGTGTATAACTCTGGTCCCCGGGACGCAGGCTACAGCACTGGGTAGCTCGCTGGACCTGTGTGCTCCCGTGGGTGTCTGCCCGCTGCATTGGCTGCGTGAAGTTGAAATCCTACATCGCACAGCTTTTCATTACTTATGATGGATACTCTGTAGTTCCGATCGCAATTGCGCGACTTTTCCTCGCTGGCTGCATGTACACAATTCAGATAATCAATTATACATTTTACATGATCGCGCGACTTTTCCTTGCTTATTGCATGTACACACTTCTGAACGTTAGTTACACATTTTGTCTCTAACTTACAGTTGCTATTACATTGCTTGAGTGTGTGGAACTGTCCCTTTAATTGTGGTGGGTTGCAGGCCTCCTTTAAGAGAGCCTTGCTTGCTTTACCCCAATCCTCTTCTCCGTTTGGTGCCACGTGTTGCTCCATCGGCGCTGCACCTCATGGTCTGGCCGCGGTCATCTTTTCCTTCAATGCCTCACCTCGTGGTTTGGGCGCCATCTTTCCTCCATCCACGATCCATGATGTCGACTGCGGTGAACTCTACTACCCGGGGTCTGCCACCAAAGCTGGGAAGTCGCCTCTGGATCTGATTTTCTTCCTCCGGAGTCCTGCCATTGGGGCCTGCAAGGTGCGTTCGGGTCGTCTCAGCTGGATCATCTCCATGCAGTCATGCAGAGCGGACTGTGCCTCGGGTGCTGTGCTGGTCTGCTCTCTGGTGCCGGGTCCACCCTCAAGTGAGGGCTTGCTGTGCCTCCGAACGCAGAGGACGTCGATCGCTTGAGGGTTGAAGTCTTCCCACTTCCAATGGATCTTCTCCATCCACCTTCTGACGGGCAGCGTTGGTCCATCACCTGCAACAATCCACAGGGTTGTAACTTGTGCACCACCCCATCATGGAGTAGCTTTACATTCGCGCTACCAATGACTGGGATAATTTAATCGGTGTAGGTGCGCACTTTGCCTGAACCAGGACCAACTTGGGTCGTTCAGCTTGATTGTCCCATAGCATCTCAAAGGCTTCTTGATTCATTACTGACTGACTCGTCCTCGTGTCCACTTCCATTTAGACTGGAACGCCATCTATCTCGACTTCCATCTTCAGCGGGGAACACTCGGTGGTGCAGGTAAACATGCTATGTACCTCATCGTGAGGCTGAGCTACCTCTCTGCCTATCGTTTCATAATCCACGTTGGATTCATGGCCATCTGCAGACTCTTCATCGACACAGTGAGCCATATTTCTCTTACACATTCGCTGGAGGTAGCCCTTTGTGCTGCTGCATACATAGTCTTTAAAGCGGCACTGGTGAGCCCTGTGATTCCCTCCACAACGCCAGCATGGAGCTACTCGATTAGCACCCCTCGGCAGACACTGAGTTAAGGGACTCGGGGGCCTGTTCTCTCTTCTCCGAGAGGGTTCGCGCTCTACAGTCCAGCCTCTAAACGGCACCACTCTGTGCACAGTACCTGCCGGGTTTTAGTCCTGAGGGTGAGTCATCTGCCTAGAGCTGCAGGTCGAGGTCATGAATGCCTGGCTCACAGAGATGGCCTTCTGCAGTGTGACTGTGGTATCCGCCGACAGTAGCTTATGAAGAAGGCCCTCATGGCCAATTCCAATGAAAAAATGTCCTGCAGTGCTTCGTTGAGATGGTTGCCGAACTCGCACGGTGCCACCAGCCTCCTGAGGTCTGCGGCATATTTTGTGATTTCCTGGTCTTCGGTGGGTGCAGAACCGGTGTCTGGCAGTGAGGATGCTCTCCTTGGGCTTGCGGTGCTCATGGATCAGGGTTACGAGCTCCTTGTATGTTTTGGTTGTTGTCTTCGATGGTGCCAGCAAGTCCCTGACAAGGCCATAGACGGTGGGCCCACAACTGGTTAGCAAGATAGCTCTGCGCTTATCAGCCAGTGTGGCCGGGTCGTCTCCTGCCAGGTCGTTTGCTGTGAAGAAATGGTTGAGCCTCTCCACAAAGGCGTCCCAATCATCACCATCGGCGAACTGCTGCAACATACCAAGGGTGGCCATTTTTGCGTGAAAGTTGGTAATCTCGTCGCCAATTGTTGTGTCCTTAGATGCTCTAATAATGACTCCACGAGGCAATGTGTTGTACTTGAACTGTAGTGACCATAGTCCTTTATTTGCTAACTCCAAAGTGAGGATCACACCTGGTGGCCTGCCTTTTATATTAGGCCAGGCACACCTGTACAGGTAACCTACAAGTCTCCCACTGCTGTGTCCTCTGGTGGCACACCTTGTGATAGTACCAACAGTAGCCATATAGGATACATGACAGGGAGAATGCTCAACGTGGCAGGCTGGGGGTGGTGGGTGCTGGCATTTGATAGACCATTGGCGCATGCGCGACTGCTCGATCGGGCATGCGCAACGCTGCCGGCACTGAAACAGATGCTGGACCGTAGCCCCCCCCACCCCCCCCGGCAGTTTTCTCCAGCCAGCACGTCCCTAGCTCCGCGCTCCCCTCACTCTTCTGCGCTGCGCTGTGGCTGAAGACGCCCTGAGGATCAGCCAGAATTGCAGGTTATCTTTTCGGCACATTTTTTCTCCCAGGAAGTCGGCGGACCTCTGAGATGCGCCGTTTTTTTAAGGGGGGGGGGGGGAACTTCAGCTCAATGTTTGTGGAGCTAGGTTATATTGGCTGTGTACACTTGATCCTCAAGCTTTATCCAAAGCTCCGAGTATCATATGCTTACCCAGGCAAATAACACAGCATGTAATTGCCTATGCATATACTGTGGTGCAATGAGTTTATACTACACTTACAAGTCTCAGACCAGTAGCTGCACTGTCAGCTCCAGCTTGACAGTACGAAGTTTACACTGCCTGGCTGGAATTCCAATGGCTACATGTATTCGTAAAGCTCCTCTCCCAGCAGTTAAGATTTTATGGGCTAGATTTTCCATTATTTTTGCATGGATAACACCCACTTAATGTCCATTTTAACGTTGAAATGAGGTGCAACGTCCAGATACTGCCCATTTAGCCACAAAATGGAAACTGACGCCCATTTTTCAGACACTTATCGCGGAGCGTTACTTTCACCATGTACGTAATGCCGGGAAAAAAATAATATCGCCCGCCCACTTTTTTGGGATGGAATTCATCAGAATGGGCGAACCCAATGCTCATAATATCGGCCAGCGTTACTTTCAGCATGTAATTAACACCAAGATTCAATAATACCGACCGCCCACTTTTTTTTGTCGGAAAGATCACATTTGTCGAAACCAGCGCCCAGTATATCGCCCAGTGTCACTTTCAGCACCTTGCACACATCTCGCCCACAATATCGCTCGCCGAAAACACTGCTCTGAAAAAGTTTAACTGTTCTGAACTAATCACAGCGGTGTGGACGTCATTTTGTAAATCGCAAGTCACTTCATTGAAAAGGCTGCTTCAACTTCGGGGGAGTTTGGATTGATGCTGGAGTTCTTCTCAGGTGAAGTGACCGTCTGAACAGACATCTTTTCAGACTGCGGATGATTGGGTTTTACTGTAGGTGTCTTTTAGTTTGGAAATTTATTGCTTGTGAATAGTCGGCATTATACTTTTATTGGAATGGGGCCAGCCATTTCTCAGTCTGCATCGATTACAATGCAGATGCTGCAGAGTGCAAATGGCACAAGTCTAATTCACAGCATTATGTGCCTAATCTAAGACGTGCCAGACTGAGGAGGAGGTCCAGACCATACACACCCCGCACTTACAGGGAGAAGCAGTCTTACCTCGACTTATCCGAGAACACCTGGCTTCGGAGACTGCGCTTCCACAAAGTGGTTATCAGTGAAATATGCCAGCTCATCACGGCAGATCTGCAGCCTGCCAGCACCTTCAGGACATCACTGTCCATCAAGTTCAAGGTCACCGCGGCACTGTCGTTCTACGCGTCCGGTTCCTTTCAGGCCTCCGCAGTCGACATTTCCCCTCTGTCTCAGCATGCCACACATTGCTGCATTAGACAGGTCACGGAGGCCATGTAAGCGCGTAAGATGTACTTCATCAGCTTCCCTATGACCACGGAGGCTCAGACTGACAGGGTTGGAGCATTCTACCACATTGCTAAGTTCCCCAAGGTGCAGGGAGCGATACAGTGTACTCACATCGCCATGCGGGCAGCTTCTCAGGATCCAGAGGTTTTTCGCAACAGAAAAGGATTTCACTCCCTGAAGATCCAACTATTTGTCGACCACAATCAGATAATTATGGCAGTGAATGCCAAACGACCGGGCAGCTTCGGTGAGGCTCACATCCTGCTTGAGAGCGCTGTCTCTGACATGTTTACCAGTCAGCCACAAGGACAATGCTGGATGCTTGGTGATAAACGATATGGCCTAGCCACCTGGATGATGACCCCCCGCGTGACACCCACACCGAGGCCAAGAAGCGATACAACGAGAGCCACAGAGCCACATGCAATGTGGTCCAGAAAACAATTAGTGTGCTTAAGCAGCGCTTTAGATGCCTGGAGCACTCAGGAGGGGAGCTATAATACAACCCTGATCAGGTAGCTCCATTCGTGGTCGTGTGCTCCATGCTGCACTACCTGGCTATCAGGAGGGGACAAGAATTGCCAGAAGGGAGTGATGGTCCATCTCAGGAGAGGAAGAGGAGGACGAGGGGCTGGATGCTGACCTCGGGCCAGACAATCAGGCTGACTATGCAACCATGCTCACGCCCCCCCTCCAGACCACAGGAAAGGGCCCGTGGTGGCTACATAGCTGCAAGACTCTTACGTCAGGAGCTCATAAATGAGTGATTTACCTGAAAGAATCTTGCTATTATTGACAAAGCTGACACACTGCTGTGTGTGTGCAGCTCAGACATCAATGGTGGGCATCACCTTGGTGCCAGTTAAAGTTTAAGTTGCTTCAAGTTAAGTGTAATTATACCCTTTCATGTTAAGAAATCACCAGTGTGTAACGGTCCAGCTAACTGAGACAATGCGCAACAAGGTTATGTTGAATAAAAAACATTTATAATACGACCATCGGTCTGAAATCATAAGTATCACAGGCAAAAACAACCCACCTCCACCCCACTTTTTCGAACATTGACATCAATCAAATGGTCAACATGTCCAGCAACACAGAATACAAATGCAAACGAACAGGGTGGCCCCCTTCCCCCCAATACATTACAACAAATTGCATACACCGAGATGGAGATATAACAAAGCCATCACCTGCAGACATGCACTTCACTTTCCTTATCCCTCTCCCCACCTCTACCCCTTCTCTTCCTCACCACGCTGCCTGGCCGAGGAGCTCCTCAGGCGGTGCCTCATTGGGGGGGGATGAAGGCAGAGCCGGTGGTTGCACGGATACGGGAGCAGGGGGGGTACCGAGGTGGAAACATTCTCGGATCCAGAAGCAGGATCTTGCTCCTGTCTCTTATGTGTCGTTGGCACTGAAGGTGCGGAACCTAGGGGTGGAGTGTTGCGCTCTGGGACCACTGGGAGGCCTGTGCCACGAGTGTTGCTGGCTATCGCCTCCAGGGCCTCCACCAGCCGCGAAACGTACTCCGTTATGGTTTTAGAGATGCTGGCCAGCTGTCGATTTATATGCCCCCCCCAATGCATGTAGGATCTGGTCACCTATGTCTACAGTCCTCTGGACAACTGTATCATCTCTCCGCTCTCATCTGGCGCTCGTGGTGCAGATCTGCCGTGTCCACGAAACCTCCGCGAGGTCGGCGCCATCCTGGGGACACCTGGGGTGCTTTATGGCGAGGTGCTTGGGCCCAGAACCTCCAGAGGTGGAATGGCCAGAGGAGCACTAAATGGCCTTGGCGACGCAGGCTCTCAAAGTCCGCGCTCTCATCCGTGGAGAACACACTCAGCTGATTGATGGGCGAGAATCGGACCTCCTCAGCACCAGATGTAGGATCGTCCGGCGAATCCGGCCCCACGCCTCCACCTTCTGGCCTTGGGACGTGCTGCTGGCTGAGCTGCAAAACACAAATGAGGTTATTCGAGGAGAAGGGGGTACTAGGGTCACAAGGTGAGTCCAGCGCTACACACAGCATATGCATGACAAAAGCATATCAAACCGCTATCAAAATAATCACAGACATCACATTTCATGACCATCAACACATTTGCATTGCAATAACTCTTATGAGGCCAGCATTATTTATAGGACACTTTTAGAAATCATCAATCATATATGATTGTTGGGATGAGTGGGTGTGGCATCTATTGACTTTACATCATGCAATGGTGTATACTTTACTCACGTGGCATCACTTCAGGGTCTGCAGATGCGTCCGTGGCAGTCCGGGTGTGCTTCCCCACGAGTGCAAGCACCCACTCCTCGATGTCAGTGAGGTCGCTGGTGACTGGTGGCCCGCCACCCGTTTGCCTCTGCTCGGATCTATTCGTCGAGAGCTTCTTCTGTAAAAGGTAACAGGATGACATGGCATGAAATCATTGCGTGATATCATTGCTAGGTACTGTCATAGAGACAGATACAAGGCATAACTGACAGATGTAATCATGATTATTATGATAATGATCATTCTTTACCTAAAGACATGCACCGTGACCGCAGGCTTTGAGTACAACATTCCCGGTAAAAGTAAAAGACCTCACATCTGATGATAGTCATTCATGACTCTTTCAAATCAAATTATTTAAATACATAAGTACATGTAAATAAATGTAATACTTACTCTTGCGGATCCGACAAGGTCGTTCCATCGCTTGCGGCATTGGTTGCCCTCACGCACCTCGTTGGTCGCCGACGAGACCACCTCTGCTATCTCGGCTCATATCTTCTGGTAGGCCTTTGGGGTGGGCTTCCCATGCCCTCCCTGTGTCAAATCACCCCAGCGTGACTGGACCTCCTGCACGAGGGAGGCATTAACCTTGTCCGAGAACCTCCTCGCTCTTTTGCGTCCTCCAATGTGCACCTCTCCCAGCTCACTGCTCTCGCCAGCGTCAGTCTCCACAGCGTGCTGTGTCGTCTCCTCCACTCCCTCCATTATAGGCACCAAATTCGGGAAAATATCTGGCTGGTTACAGCTAATTTTTTTGGCACAATTTGCTATAAAGCTCGAAACTCTCCCTCTTTCCTCCCAAAGCAGCCACACCACACCCACACACGTCTTCACTCCCTCTCAGCTCCCTCTCTCTCTGATTCCTCTTATGCGCATGTAATGATGACCCATGACCTCCTGAATCGTGGGAATCAAACGTTGCCATGCTGTTGCGAAGGACAGCGACACGTTATGGCAGAAAGTCAGAGATTTAACGCTAATGCCCATTTCATATCGCTCGCGGTAACGTTCAATTTTTAAAATGGAGACTAGGGGCTTTGAAAATAGGCGACAAGCCAGCGATCTGAAAACCTATTTTTACCACCCACACCAGAAATAATGCCCATTTTTGGGCGATCTACAGAAAAATGTAACATCTATCCTTATATGTTAAGATAATGTGGGATGCTCTCAACACCATTTAAACCCAGTTGGCAGCACACTGGAGTTACACTTCAGGTAGTATCAAACCAAAACTAGAGTCTAACAATGCATTTCTCCAGGCTCAGTTTGGATCATTTTTCGTGATTTACATGAAAACTTTAGCATCACTGTGCAGTGAAAGCTGCTTCATAGCAATGCTTACGTTTCAATGTAAATGGCATTAAAGCTTCCAAGCTTGTTACACAGTTGGACTAACCATACACACTATAAAACAAAAATAGACTTTAAAATTAATCAGACCTCTTTATAATTGATTTTGGACTAATCAGCCAGTACTGCTCTTTGCAGGATGCAGCACCGGTACTTTGAGCTAGGGTACAGGAAAGAACAACAGGTAGTTCTGCTATTATCTTGGCTATTGAAGATGCAGATGTTAGTGGTATCAGGGATTTGGGAGAGATTTCTGTAGCACTTGATAACTTTTATGCAAGCGATAGAGAAACAGAATTCCTATCAAGGAAAGTGCAGAAGCATAGTGGATCTCCAAATTGGAACTCTCAAAATGGGGCAAAACCCGGTTCTACCTGGATTCTACCCTTTTTTTTGGAACAGCCATTTTTCAGTGAGAAGGTGTGAGCAGATCTTCCCACATTGTATCATTTCAAAGGGGCATCTCTGAGATACCCCAAGAATTCTGCCCTTACAAGGCCTCAGGAGAACTCTTGCCAGATGCTAGCTGAAACTACTGAGGCCTTTAGAAAGGTCCTCCCAAGAAAGGTAATTCATCTAGAAAGAATCAATTACCGTAAAAATTGTAGCTACGTGCTCTTTCAGGAACAGAACATTTCCTGGCCACTTCGGCTTGACAAGGGCCATAGGGAACATAGAGTGGAGTGGCTGAGTACCTTTATTACTGCAATGCGCTGCTGTCCCACATATCCAACTGACTTCACTCTCTAGTTTGGTCAGTGGTATCCACTTGGGTGTCTGCCTTGCCGTTCTACAGCTGATGAAATGGCCCTACAGCAATTTCACAGCCCAAGACTTCACTTTTTGAAAATTAGAGTTCTTTAGTCAAAGATCTTTATTCTCCTTTAGAGTTAAGCAGGGTACTAATTAAGCTTCTCCTTTGTCACTGTTGTGTTCTGGCTCAGGCCACTGGATATAAAGGCAAATTAATCACAATCTCCACGGCCTTTGGTTAGATTTTGGGGTATATGCTAACCATTTTACCACTGATTATTTTGATTTTCGTACCTTAAATCATTCTGATGGATGAGACCCAACTATCTTAACCTTTGACTGTGCCTATTTTTGTTTTGAGATCTGGGTAAGATTTTGATAATGTTCATCGCTGTTCACTTTGCCTTCTTGCCTCTGATATCAATGCCCTCTTGTCGTTCCGAAATCTCTCTCTCCATGTAAACTCTCTTATAAATATTCCCAACTACTCTCTCGACCTTGCCATCTCACGTGGCCTCTCCACTCCCAAGATCTTGATCACAGAAAGGGGCATCTGACCACTTCCTTGTATTCCCCAACCCTCTTCTAAACCCATCTCCTCTGTATCCACCTTGAAAAATCTCTTCATCAAGTCATTTACAACTGTACTTTAAAACCCCCAACTGCTATCCTTTGTTATTCCATCAATCACAATTCTTCTGCAGCAGTTGATCTGCTCAACAACTCCCTCAACACCTTGGATTCCTGGTTTCCAGTAAAACCTTCACTTTTTCCCATCCTGGTTGTACTCCCTGGTATGGCCCCTATCTTTGCTCCTTCAAGTCAATGGGTTGCAGAATTGAGCAAATCTGGCACACAACTGGTTCAAGCCATCCATCACAAATCTGGCTGTATCACATCAAGCGCCATCAGGCCTCAATCTCCTCTGCGAAAGCGTGGCTTCTTTTCTCAACTGTCAATCATCTCCCCTGCCTCGTCCACACTCACATCCAATAAATGCGAGTAGCTCATGGACTTGAAAGCATTTGTTTAGCTGCTTCTGCTGCTTTCCCCCATTCTCCTTGTCCACCAAGCCAAACCTCTCGCCCAGGCTCCTCTCTGCCCCAGCCCCGATCTCCATGTCTTTCTTGAGTTTCTTTACTATCTCCCTCATGCTCTCTCCGGGCTCTTCTCCATGAAACCTGCTCCGTCTGAAGTGTTGACTATTCAACTTCTTAGCCTGCATGCAAGCTCATACTGTAAAATGGTTCCTCTCCTACGGTCAATTCCTCTTACTTTGCAAAGACTACATATCCAACCTCCCTTTCCTCTCCAGAGTTCTTCAACGTGTTGTCACCTCCCAATTCTTTGCTCACTTTCCCCGTGAATCTGTCCAATTAGGTTTTTGTCCCTGCTACAACACTGAAACGGCCCTCATCAAAGTCATAAATTACATCCTCTGTGACAATGGTGTGTTGGTTGTGTTTCTTGACTAGCGATTCTCACCTCTGTAGCATTGCTTGCCGCCACACTTGACTCAGCCCATCTGCTCCTGAAACTCTCATCTATGCCTTTTTCACCTCTGGACTCGATTATTTCAATGCTCTCCTGGTTGGCCTCCCATCTTCTACGTTCTGTAAACTTCAGGTCGTCCAAAATCTGGCCGAATGTATCCTATTACCTATCCTGCTCACCTATCACTCCTGTCCTTGCTGACTTATATTGGCTCTTAGTCCTCTAATTTAAATTTCTCATCCTCATGTTCAAATCTCTTCATGGCCTTGCCTCTTCTCATCTCTGTAATCTCCCGTGATGTGCCTTGGGATGTTTTTCTACATTAAAGGTTCTATATAAATATAAATTGTTGTAATGTGCCCAGGCAAATGAATTGTTGTTCATTTCATTTTGGTATGTACTATCTTATACCACCATAAGATCATACTTCCATCTTTAGGTAGAGCACCACATAAGCCATTCCTTAAAATTTAAAATATGGTCAAATTTATTAAAGAATGAACTGAATAATCTAACAAAGCTGTAATATTACAAGAGGAAGTATTTTATCTAACTCTTTGAGTACACAATATAAAACAAAATTGCAAATCTAAGAACTAATCAAATTTTTTGTAAAATTACTTTTAAATACATCAAGGGGCTGAAATTGACATCCTCTTTAAAGTCCATTATGGGATGGTAAGGCCTTTCCAATCGAGGGCAGGCGGATGGGCTGACCCATCAGAAATTTTCCCCGGGTCGGGGGCGGTGGAAACAGGTTTCCGCAGCGCTCCGTATTCACGCTCCGTCGGGCACGTGCTGACCCCTTACTGCCCAGCGGCGACCCCTTTCTGCCCTGTGAGGGAAATTGTCCCGCAGAAGCGGAGGCAGCACGGGTCGATGCCCCCCGACAGCTTTTCCCGGTGGGAAGTTGTCAGTGGCTAGGTGGAAGGTTCGCCCTTAAAGGGCGGGGCGCACCGCTGTGGCCGCCATTTTATTTCAATTGTCGGCCCGACAATGGCAGCCACGGGTTCGGCCGGGCCACCAACAGGCAGCCGGGCACCCCGTCTTGAGTGCCTGACCGCTGGCCCAGACAAAGCCCTCCCTGGTGGCCTAGTGGGCATCACTAAAGTGGCTGCAGAGCTCGCAGCACCCCTCCCCTTTAAGTGAAGGAGAGGGACGTTATGACGTGTCAGCGCCACACAGCACGTCCGCGTCGCTCCGACGTCATAAGCGTCACGCTAATGTCTTAAGCGTCACGCTGACATGCTCAGTGTGGCGCTCATGACACCACCCGCCTTCCACCCTGCTCCAAAAGCACTTCCGCCCCCAAACACCGCCACAACTAATTAAATCAGCAAAAGAGGGCAATTTCCCTCCACTCTCCGCCCCATGAATTCGGACGGAGAATAATCATTTAATTCGAATTATCCGTCCCGTTGGGGGGCAGAGGGCAATTTCGCCCCCATAGTAGTTCTCTTTCAGGAATATAAATGCGCCGGTTATTTCAAATTGACCTGTAGTTGCTTTGAAATTTAAAACAATGTCTTGACTTCTTTGAGATTTTCCAACTGTCAACTGAAACGGAAACATCCAAATGCCTTGATTCAAAGAAATTTGCCTCTTTTATATCCTGAACTGGTCACCATGACATGATTGATTTTGACTATCGAGCTACTGAAATTTAAAAAGCAGAAGTCAGTCAAATATAAACTGAACCTAAAAATGAAGTCTGCATATATTTGAAAATGTGCGTTAGATACTATTTCAAGCTTGTCACCAGGAAGATAACAGCAAACTTCTGAACACTGTATCGAGACAAACTTTAGTTGACTGTTAAACTCTGAACAATGACTGACTTTTGAAGTGACAGTTACCAAAACAACATGAAACAAAAATATATTCTTGTCACATTTCAACAAGTAAGAGGATATACAAGTTTACATTCTACATGGATGGTATCATGTATCTTCAGAACCCGTATTCCTCAATTCTACCGATGCTATTAATCATACATGAGTATAGTATTATACCTGTATTGAGGTGGTAAACAAAATCAGAATTCTGACAAAGGGTCACAGACACAAACATTAACTCTGTTTCTCTCCACAAATGCTGCCTGACCTGCTGAGATTTTCAGCATTTTCTGTTTTTATTTTAGTATAATATTGTATTACAGGGGTTCTTGTTCAGGTGGATGGAAAAGGGTATCTTTAGATATAAAAATATCAGCACCTTTGTCATCCACAAATGATCAGAAATTTAGTCCTGTAATAACAAGCCTTTTATTAGGAGAGATATTTTCTCACTGTCCTTGTCTGGTTAGATGATTAACATCAATTGAAATGTTTTGCCAAGATTTAGCTACTGTCCATCAATAATCTCTCTGAAGGCACCCAAGAAGGATATATTGGGCGGATTTTCAACTTATAGCTAAAAAAGGCGGCAAAATAGGCGGGATGTTAGCAGTGCCACATTTGTGGTACCTTTCTTTTCCAAATATGGGCAGTGGTATTGTCAGTGTCAAACGTGCAACAGCAATCCTTGGTTTCTAATTCAATTAAATCGTAATTTTTTTTTAAAGTTCCTGTTTCTCTTCCCTTTTTCTGCCCATTTATAAAAGGTATATTGAAAATAGTCTAAATGGAGAGGATCTTGTAGTCTCTCCACTACAACATGACAAAGTTCATGCAGGTGGTATCCTTTCCTTCATTACAATGCGGGGAATATCCTGGTTTTATATGATGCAGCTCCTTTTTGGTGTCTTCGAGTAAGATTGCGGATGTCCTCTTTTTAATTTCTATTTGCAGAAATCATATTTCTTGTGTTCGCTGATTTGCTAAAGCCCTCGTTGCATGCCCTCCTCTATAGTAATTTTTTGAGGGATTGTATATCCTTTCTCTTGTGATGATGGGACTACATTCCCCGCATTTTATTCCACAGCTGTTTCTTATTTTTTTTCATGTTCTTCCCTTAGTTTCATTGGGCTAGAATTTCCAAAAAACCCGCCAGCACTGGAGTGCCACCCAAAATATCGCTAAGATTTTTAAATTACCACCGGCGAAAAATTACACAAAATAAGGAAAAAATTCCACCCGGCGATAAAAAAATGGACCTTACACCCCGATTCTCGGTGGAAAATGGATTGGGCGGTTCTTAAACAAAATGGGCGGTAACTGCTAAAATTTAGACTGAGGCTGCAGGTTGGGCCTAAAGGGGGAAAACACAAAAGATATTTTTTCCAAAAAACATAAAATAAAAAACATTTTCAGGACCCTTTTCCCCTTAATCACTGTAAAAGAATTTTCAAATAATTATTAAAAACCCATTAACTTACCTTTTTTTGCGGGCCACTTACTTACCCCCCAGCTCCCGCTGCTTTTCGTGGGTGGTTTTTTTCTACTTACCTATGGGTCACCGCTGAGTCAAAAGTCAGGCAATAGCGGTCTTTGGGCGGTGCATGCCAGCGGTCTGCTCTCCAGCGGTATTTCGAAACCGCCGGCGGAACACTTCATGGAAATTTTCGACGACCCTGTTTTCGCCCAAAACAACCAATACCACCGAGAAACCGGGCAGAGATGTAGTATAAATTCTAGCCCCTAAACTTTATTTGTTCACTGTAGTCTGCAGTATTCTTTATTCTCCATTCACCCACAATCCTCCACATTGATCTTCGAGATATCTTGATAACTGATATCAAAATGTTGGTACCTAAGCTGCTCATTGTTAAATGTTTGTTTTGTTTGGATTTCTAATTAAGCCATCTGTTGGAAGTTATCCCTTCACCCCCAACAAGTAGCTCCTGTCAGCTTGATATCATGCCAAAGGGAAGTCAGGGACTTGAATGTGGACATGTGTAGATATGAATCCACATTGAACTCCTTGTACAATATAGTTCACTATCCAGACACCAGCATTTAATGATTAGCTTTGAAGTACAGGGTACTGGCATATTATTGTAGAAACTAATGTTTGTGTTTGAATTACCAGTCCAGCATAGAAAACATAAACATTTCTGAAATCACTATTTAAGTGAAAATATTTTTCACACAACACTGTCTTTAAGCATTAAAGGAAGTCCCAGTTGCCGACCATCACTGAAAGGAGATCCTCTCTTCCTTGGAGAACTAACTCCACTTACAAAAGGAAAACATTGGATATTAGTGTTTTAGGGATCTATTTGTAGAAGGGGGGTGGGTAGGCTTTCATAACCTTCATACTTTGTCGGTTTTATTAAAAGCTGATTTTTTTTTAAGTTTGCAAGCAAAAATTAAAGGTGCACACAATCCTTCATGACTTATTACTGAATGCTAACATCAGCATGTTGTCTTACATGAATGTTGCTGGCTTTTTTTTTCAAATTGTCTTGTAAATCGACAAATTAAATTTAGTATGAATGATGGTGCTTTGTTGAAAATTGTTAACAGTGGCAGACTAAAGCATAATGGGTATTCAATCACTTCCCACAAATAGGAAAGGAAAATTAAAATCCTGTAAATAAGAAAATTGGGTAGCATAATCAGTTAGCATACTATCTTTTCACCCCTAAAACCATGGGGGTAAAATTCAACATTGGTAGGGGTGCAAAACTGGCCTGTCAATGGAAAGAAAAATGACCAGCCAAACCTATATGTTTGAGTCCAGATCAGAATGATGAAATGAAAAGCTTCTCTCTCTACCAGGTGCAAGAAGCAAATATGTGAAGTGGGTTTGGACAGTCAACCACAATAACCACAGGCTCACAACACAAAACTGCCTATAGTGGGGGAAAAAAAAATCACACTGATACTCTTATAAAGGTGGGTGTTAAAGCACATCAATAATGCAGATAAAGTCACTTGTACAGTCTGGAAATTGGAACTCGTCCAAACCATGGGAAAGAGCTTGGAGTATTCAGACAAGAAACTGTGGGATCTTTATCACGTGGATGTGACCAAGGTAGGAAATAGGCCACTACATTTTTAGGTCGTGCTGCTGGTCTGGTTGAAGTGATTGCAACATGACAAAATAAAAACAAATATAGCAACAACAGTTATAAAGGTATTCTATTACTAGGTTCCTTACAAAAGCTACCATTTTTATTATATTGTGCAGTGAATTTGCCTAATGATATAAAATATATGTTATAATGTGGCATTAAACAGGATAACTGCAGACTTCATCAAGTGCCCAACAATACTGGCAGGAGATTCTTGGTCGCTTGACAAGAACAAATCACCAAAGTTACAGATAACAGACCAGTCGGCACTCCTCAGTTCTTGTTTTTATCCTTGCATAAAAATAAGTGAATCAGATTTATCAAACAGCTGAAGATTACTACAATCTATCACCAAGCACTTACATATGCATCTCTTGAACCACTGTTGGAACCAAGTCGAACGTCTTCGAAGTCTCTCTTAAATTGGATAAAAGATTCTTCTGATCGCCATATCTGGACAGCAAAATACAAAACTTGTTACATGATTTAAAAATTCAAAGTAACTTAGATGAAGCGTTGTTGTAAATAAAGCTCTAACCTAAGTTACTATGTGTGTTTATTTTTAAAGATTCTGTTTTAATAATCAACACTATTTTGTAAGTTGTGCATTGACAAAATCAGTTATTACTTCTGTATTTGGATTCTTTCACCAACATGACTGCTCACTTCATTTTACTTTTCAGCAAGTAGGGCCGCGATTTCGCCTACTGAAGCGGGTCCAGTAGGTGACAGACTGCGACCAGGCTCCCTGTTCCATCGCGCTCTGTTGAAGTGATTTTGCCAAGATTGGGCTTGTTAAGCCCGCCCTGCGAGGTTCCCGCCCAATTAAAAGGAAGTGGGTCTGATGACGTCATTTGATAACGTGTCATCAGTCGGTTTCCTTAAAGGAACCGTGCCCACATTCATTTTGACCGTTGTGCTGAGAGTGTTCTGCAGTATTGAGATGCTGTAAACACTGACAAGCACTGCACAAAGGTGCACGGCTGCACCCAAGCTCTCCATTGACTCCCTCCAGATGCTTATGCAGGGAGTCATAGCACACAGGCAGAAGAGACCTCCCCAGGAGACCAATGCAGTCTGGTTGCAAATTGCACAGAAGGGCACAAGCAGGGATGTCGTCAGGAGGACCAGGCTGCAGTTGCGTAAACCTTTCAATGATCTCAGTAGATCACAAAACGTTACTGCAAAGCCATACTCAACCTCATCCTGCTGTGCCATCACATTCCCATCACTCTGCCTTCCCTACCTTACTCCTGCACATCCTTACTCACACCAACTTATCTTGCACCGCCACCCATCCCCCTCTCTCTATCTACATTATCACATCCCCATCTCACGAGCCACACCTCATACTCACGCTCATCCTTGTCCAATCATACCAACTAACAATGCAAAAGGGGGGTAGGCACTTGTGTATTTTAGGCAATGTTCATGTAGAGTTTCTGCTTATGTGTTGTCAAACATTTAAATCTTTATTTTGAACACTTTGCCTGTTTGGATAGATTTGTATGCACCTTTGGAAGCGGTTTAGTGAGTTGCAGTGAATGGGGAGACAGAAGAGCAACCCTCGCAATGGTGATGAGTGTGAAAGGAATAGCTTGGACATTGCAGGGATGCTTTATGGTGCTGGTGTGAGGTGGTCAAGTGTACAGTGTCAAGTGAAGTAAATCTGGCCATGACGAGGCCATCCCTGGCAGCAATGTGGTCAGGTGCTGATGTCCTGTGTGTAGCATCAGGTGATTGTGGAGACGGTTGGTGTTGTTGTTGGTGCTGCTCATGTGCCTGGTGATGATGGTGTGCCTGGTGATGTTGGTGTTGGGGCTGACCGTGGTGGGATGCTGAGGACCAAGGTGAGTTTTTATCAAGGGAACGATGCTGCTGGAATAGATAGCAGCTGAAGTTGAGACGACAGAAGCAATCTGTCAATGGTGAGCTATGTTGTTCCAAGGAGGTGACAATGAATAGAGAGCTTACTCCAAACACTTCCAAAATGCCGAATGCTGAAAAGTCTCCTCCAAATCCTGAAGGCTCCAGCTTCTAAGATCGGAAAGTGAACAGCTGTGATATGGTAGCTTTTATACCACTTTTGCAGTGGTCACCAATTCAAAGCAATGCAGAATTGTTGAAAACCCAACCTACTTATCTGATGTGATCCCCAGGCGACATGGACCTCATGAAAAAGTTGGAAAAATGCTGTTCAACTACCTTTAAACATCCTCTTAACTATTTCAATTGGCTTACCCACCACTCAGGTCGGATCTTTAAAGGCAGACCGGCACTTGGGAAACTTACACAGAGGCGGGTTCAGAGCGGGATACCGCCCCGCTCTTTCAGATTTTGACAGCGGACCCGTCTCTGAACCCGCCCTCTGTGCAACGGCAAAATCCATCCCCAGGAGTCAGAGAACCAGGCCATTGATTTCTCCTGCATTCTAGCGCGAAGAGAATCAGTAATGTAGACCCCTCTACTTCATTCTCTGACCCGACAGTGGTATCAATCACTGTACTGCTGCTTGGGAGTGATGGAGTTTGTGACGATGCCTCCTCAGAGGGACTCTGCTTCTCCGAGGTGTCTTCTTTGGAGGACTCTGTCTGTTGCAAATGACCTGGAGAAAAGAGAAAAGGGAGGAGAGTTAGGATGTCATTGGGAGACTGCACAGTGGCAGAAGACATACATCATGATGTGATTTGATGTAGGCAAGCTGGCTGAAAGTTACTGGAAAAATAAACAGTCAGAGATCTTGCTCAGTCCGACCCCAGCCTTGAAATGCCCAACGTGCACAGTTTGGAGGGAGGAAGAGACGAGTGTGTGTTTGTCATGAGAATGAGGTGTGATGTAATGTAGTCTTGTGCTGGATGGCGAAGGAAATGATAGTAGGCAGGGATTGTTAAGAGTGATGGGGGAGGAGGTGAAGAACTACTGCCACATGTTGTCGAGAGTGATGGATAAATGAAAAGCCGTACTCACCCATGCTACTCTAGTGAGATCACTGAAATGCTTCCTGCGCTGTATTTAGATCCGGAGGGCTGGTTGAAAGAGTGTTTGGCAGCCCTCCTGGCACTGCAGGAGAACAGGAGTTCCCGCCTCAATCGCACCTCTTCTACAAGCAACTCCAGGGAGGTTTCCGAAAACCTAGGGGCTTGCCTGGGACTCATTTCATAAAAGATTCTTCTTCCAGCCCCTTGGAAGCAAAAGAATGCAGCAGGGAATGGAGCCTCTTTTTGAGAGGTGTATTTCCGCTTTGAATAGGCCTGTGGCTGACCCGCCAAAAATTGCTCTCCAGAAGTGGGCAGGTTTCCCTTCAGGTCAGCCAATTTAATGGGAAAGTCCTTAGTAAGATTAGAATGAGACCCAGTAGTTAAAATACCCTGGGCCTGTTTTTGGCTGAAGCGGGTAAATTTTAAATTGAAACAAAAACACACGTGCCCAAAACTGACCCAGAGTTAAAATAGGGTCAATGTTGCCCCAAATAAAGGGTCGAAAGTGCCCTTATAAAGTTGCATGATAATAAGTAGCAGTACATACTTACCAGCAAAATAATAATGAAAGGAAATCACAAATACCAAAAATTAAAACTGAAACAAAAATAATTTCAATCTGCGATGTCTGATGAAATGATCTCTCGATCAGCAATTATTTCACTAATAAGAGTACTTGGTTGTAGCAACTATTAGAGAATCCTGTTAGAAAAATCTAAAGGGATTACATGATGGACAATGTCAAACCATCATGTCAGCAGATTCAACATCAGTTATGCTTTTAATGTGGAAAATCTACTGGGTCCCACTTTATGTATTTTTAACTAGGTTAAATATTTGTTTTGTTTTGCTACTATACCAACAAAACATTTGTGCATGTATATAAGAAGATCTAAAGCTTCTAATCTTGCAGACATACATATGAATAATGATAAGCTGCTCTGAAAGGCAAACATCATGTGATCCATGGGATAAAGAAAGTAAAAATTCTGGAAAGGAAAAGCTAATAACGTTAAATCAAAAGCACAATGAGGCAAATCAGAGCATGTTTTAAAAAACCTTGGAGAAACTTTAAAAAAAATAACTTTTTTATTGTAATTATGTAATCAAAGCATTATTTGCAATTTAATGGATCATAAATTCTATTTTAAGTTTGTAAGTTCAAAATACATTTCCTGTTTGCTCTGAACAGAAACCATACCTCTTGTTTCAAGGCTTTGACCTTGCTCTCCAGGTGGTGTATATCCTGCAGCTGATTCATATTCTCGGTGTCTTTCACAGCCATCTCATTGTGTAGTTCAGTTATGGTGTCCTGTAATTCTTGAATTTTCTGTTCCTTATCAATTACCTAATAATAATCAGAAACAGGTCATTGTAAGCAAAAAAATGACATTACCTGTCCTCTCACTTTCGCCAAACATTACAGATTTCATCTGTCTGCAAAGGAGCAGATACAATTATGGAAGACTGTTAATTATATCCTTTTATTTCTTTACAATGTCCAATAAATATGGAGGCTGAATTTGCAGTTGGAGGCTTCCCGCGGATGCCTCCAACCAGCAAAAAAAAAATCTACAAACCAACCTTCTGCCTCGGGATCCACGGAGACTTGCGCTCTTGGGCCTCTACAGTAGGCCTGCGTAGAGGCCCACATACCCCAGGGGCACATGCAGTTCGCAAGCACCCTAGGATCACGTGGGCTGGCTCAACCAAAGAAGTGAATCCCCATTCATGCTTATGAGGATTCCATATGTACGGAAAGCTCATAAGCATGAATGGGGATCACATTAAACAAAATACATCTAGACATCAAATAAATTTTAAAAATATTACATATTTAAAATTAATTAAAATGGCATTTAATTAAATATTTAAAAAAAATTAAATTTTAGGAAAAATAAATTTACATATTTTAACAGGGCTTTGACACGGCTGACCACTCTATCCTTCTCCAGCTTCTCTCCACCGTCGTCCAGCTGGATGGGACGGCACTTGCCTTGTTCCATTCTTACCTATCGAATCGTAGCCGGAGAATCACTGCAACGGCTTCTCTTCTCACACCTGCATCGTTACCTCTGGTGTCCCCCAGGGATCTATCTTGGGCCCCTTCTATTTCTCATCTACATGTTGCCCCTTGGCGACATCATCCGAAAACACGGAGTCAGTTTCCACATATACACAGCACTACCTCATTACCACTTTTCTCGACCCTTCCATGGTCTCTAAATTGTAAGGCTGCTTGTCCAAAATCCAGTTCTGGATGAACAGAAACTGAATATTGGGAAGACCGAAGCCATTGTTTTCGGCCCCCGCCACACTCTATTCCCTAGCTTCTGACTCCATCCCTCTTGCCAACTCATATCTGAGGCTGAAAGAGACTGTTTGCAACCTTGGTGTCATATTTGACCATCTATTTCCACCTCTGTAACATCACCCATCTCCACTCTTGCCTCAGCTCATCCATTGCCGAAGCTTTCATTCATGCCTTTATTACCTCTAGACTTGACTATTCCAACGCACTACTGGCTGGCCTCTCACATTCTACCCTACGTAAACTAGAGGTGATCCAAAACTCAGTTGCCCGTGTCCTAACTCGAACCAAGTCCCGCTCACACATCACTCCTGTGCTGGCTGCCCTGTATTGGTTCCCGGTTAAGCAATGCCTTGATTTCAAAATTCTCATCCTTGTTTTCAAATCCCTCCATGTCCTCGCCCCTCCCTATCTCTGTAATCTCCTCCAGATGTCTGCGCTCCCAATTCTGCCCCCTTGAGCATCCCTGATTATAATCGCTCAACCATTGGTGGCCATGCCTTCTGTATCCTAAGCCATAAAGCTCTGGAATTCCCTGCCTAAACCTCTCCGCCTCTCTACCTCTCTTTCCTCTTTCAAGACGCTCCTTAAAACCTACCTCCTTGGCCAACAAAGAAACATAGGCCCCAAGTTTCCACATGATTTGCTCCTGATTTTTTAGGAGCAACTGGTGTAGAACGGAGTATCTTAGAAATCGGAATTCTCCACATTTAGTTTGCTCCAGTTCTAATCAGGTAGAACAGTTTCACTTTGGAACAAAATTTTATTTTCAAAAGGGGGCGTGTCCGGCCACTCACGCCTGATTTCAAAGTTTCATGAGTGAAAACTTACTCCAAACTAACTTAGAATGAAGTAAGTGAAGATTTTTGTACGCTCGAAAAAACCTTGTCTACACTTTAGAAAATCAGGCGTAGGTTACAAATTAGGCATAGGAAACGAGGTGGGGGGGGGGGGGGGGGAGGGAAACATAGAAACATAGAAAATAGGTGCAGGAGTAGGCCATTCGGCCCTTCTAGCCTGCACCGCCATTCAATGAGTTCATGGCTGAAAATGCAACTTCAGTACCCCATTCCTGCTTTCTCACCATACCCCTTGATTCCCCTAGTAGTAAGGACTTCATCTAACTCCTTTTTGAATATATTTAGTGAATTGGCCTCAACAACTTTCTGTGGTAGAGAATTCCACAGGTTCACCACTCTCCGGGTGAAGAAATTCCTCCTCATCTCGGTCCTAAATGGCTTCCCCCTTATCCTTAGACTGTGTCCTCTGGTTCTGGACTTCCCCAACATTGGGAACATTCTTCCTGCATCTAACCTGTCTAACCCCGTCAGAATTTTAAACATTTCTATGAGGTCCCCTCTCATTCTTCTGAACTCCAGTGAATACAAGCCCAGTTGATCCAGTCTTTCTTGATAGGTCAGTCCCGCCATCCCGGGAATCAGTCTGGTGAACCTTCGCTGCACTCCCTCAATAGCAAGAATGTCCTTCCTCAGGTTAGGAGACCAAAACTGTACACAATACTCCAGGTGTGGCCTCACCAAGGCCCTGTACAATTGTAGCAACACCTCCCTGCCCCTGTACTCAAATCCCCTCGCTATGAAGGCCAACATGCCATTTGCTTTCTTAACCGCCTGCTGTACCTGCATGCCAACCTTCAATGATTGATGTACCATGACACCCAGGTCTCTTTGCACCTCCCCTTTTCCTAATCTATCACCATTCAGATAATAGTCTGTCTCTCTGTTTTTACCACCAAAGTGGATAACCTCACATTTATCCACATTATACTTCATCTGCCATGCATTTGCCCACTCACCTAACCTATCCAAGTCGCTCTGCAGCCTCATAGCATCCTCCTCGCAGCTCACACTGCCACCCAACTTAGTGTCATCCGCAAATTTGGAGATACTACATTTAATCCCCTCGTCTAAATCATTAATGTACAGTGTAAACAGCTGGGGCCCCAGCACAGAACCCTGCGGTACCCCACTAGTCACTGCCTGCCATTCTGAAAAGTACCCATTTACTCCTACTCTTTGCTTCCTGTCTGACAACCAGTTCTCAATCCATGTCAGCACACTACCCCCAATCCCATGTGCTTTAACTTTGCACATTAATCTCTTGTGTGGGACCTTGTCGAAAGCCTTCTGAAAGTCCAAATATACCACATCAACTGGTTCTCCCTTGTCCACTCTACTGGAAACATCCTCAAAAAATTCCAGAAGATTTGTCAAGCATGATTTCCCTTTCACAAATCCATGCTGACTTGGACCTATCATGTCACCTCTTTCCAAATGCACTGCTATGACATCCTTAATAATTGATTCCATCATTTTACCCACTATCGATGTCAGGCTGACCGGACTGTAATTCCCTGTTTTCTCGCTCCCTCCTTTTTTAAAAAGTGGGGTTACATTGGCTACCCTCCACTCGATAGGAACTGATCCAGAGTCAATGGAATGTTGGAAAATGACTGTCAATGCATCCACTATTTCCAAGGCCACCTCCTTAAGTACTCTGGGATGCAGTCCATCAGGCCCTGGGGATTTATCGGCCTTCAATCCCATCAATTTCCCCAACACAATTTCCCGACTAATAAGGATTTCCCTCAGTTCCTCCTCCTTACTAGACCCTCCGAACCCTTTTATATCCGGAAGGTTGTTTGTGTCCTCCTCAGTGAATACCGAACCAAAGTACTTGTTCAATTGGTCCGCCATTTCTTTGTTCCCCGTTATGACTTCCCCTGATTCTGACTGCAGGGGACCTACGTTTGTCTTTACTAACCTTTTTCTCTTTACATATCTATAGAAACTTTTGCAACTTTTGAAGTCATTAAATTCTACAATCAATCCTTAGTTATACTTATACAAATATTATACAAATAAATCCAACCTGAATAAAAATTTATAAGCAAAGAAAATTTATAAACCATGTTCCTACCTGTGTGAAAGTGCTTCAGGCAGGCCTTTCCTGTTGGAGACAGGCAGCGGTGTGGCGTCAGTGTCTCGACGGCAGCGGCAGCAAGCTTCGAGCTGAGCTGCAGTGCTTGAGGCAGGCCTTAATTCTCTTCGTGGCTGGCCACGAAGAAGCAGCACCGGACAGACCCGAGGCCATTCGGCCATGAGATATCAGCGGGGTCAGTGGCTGGCCGGCAGCCGAAGAATCAGCAGCGGACAGACGTGAGGCCATTCGGCCATAGGATATCAGCGGCATCAGTGGCTGGCCGGCAGCCGAAGATACAGCAGCAGCCTTCGAGCTGTGAGGGGGACTGAGGCCATTTGGACAGGGAGAGGCAACCACATCGACAGTTTTATATTTAAATTTGCAGAATGGGTGCTGCATTGTCAACACCACGTATTATTGCAAAGTTGAATTGGCACTCTTATTTCTCCAAACACACAGTCCTTAATTTGCATGCACCAATGCAGCACCGGTTCTGCAAGTTTAGCAGTGAAAAGCTGAACTCACTGATTTCAGCAGGTGATTTATTCAGCAGTGCTGCTAAAAGCACTCTCTCACACACAGAAATATCAAAAAAAGTTAAATTACAAGCCTTTGCAGGGGTCCAAGAAACAAATCTTCACTTTTTCTGCAGTATTTTAAAAAATGGCCGAGTGCCAATGTTTGTGTAAGACTGCGCGTGCGCGCACGCTCCAACGCGCACGCGCAGGGTTGCCGGCACCACGAAGGCTAATTTAAATTGTACCCGCCCCCTGCTACTTAGAAAATCGGCGCGAGTGTTAGGCTCCGCCCCCTGCTGCGAAGAGCGCGCCGCGCCAAGCAGACATTGAGCTCCAGAATATCGGATTTTTTTTTTAGGCGCAGTTTTCGGCGCGAAAAACAGGCGCCCAGCTCGGAGGTGCGCCGTTTTCGCCGCGGCACGAAACTTGGGGCCAGAGAACATAGAAATAGGTGCAGGAGTAGGCCATTCGGATTTTTGAGCTTGCACCACCATTCAATATGATCATGGCTGATCATGCAACTTCAGTACCCCATTTCTGCTTTCTCTCCATACCCCTTGATCCCTTTAGCCGTAAAGGCCACATCTAACTCCCTTTTGTATATATATAACAAACTGGCCTCAACAACTTTCTGTGGTAGAGAATTCCACAGGTTCACAATTCTCTGAGTGAAGAAGTTTCTCCTCATCTCGGTCCTAAACGGCTTACCCCTTATCCTTAGACTGTGACACCTGGTTCTGGACTTCCCCAACAGCGGGAACATTCTTCCTGCATCTAACCTGTCCAATCCCTCAGAATTTTATATGTTTCTATGCGATCCCCTCTCATTTTTCTAAATTCCAGTGAATATAAGCCTAGTCGACCCAGTCTTTCTTCATATGTCAGTCCTGCCATCCCGGGAATCAGTCTGGTGAACCTTCGCGGCTTTTCCTCAATAGCAAGAATGTCCTTCCGCAGATTAGGAGACCAAAACTATTATATATGTGGACGTATTTACTCTGTACAGCCACCAGAGGGCTCATCCCCTGGAGTCCCAAAGGATCCCATAATCCCTTGGGAGCACACGTATTTAAGGAGGCTTCACAGGTTGGAGAGGCACTCTGGAGACCTGTAATAAAAGACTACGGTCACACTTTACATTGAGCTCACAGTGTTCAGTCTGACTCATTCTCCATACACAACAACTGGCGACGAGATACAGATAGCGAACGCAAAGATGCAGAGAACAGTGGGCATCCTGGAGAATTTATCGGAGGGAGATGATTGGGAAACTTTTGTGGAGCGACTCGAGCAATGTTTCGTGGCCAACGATCTAGATGGGGTAAAGAGCGCTGTCAAACGAAGGGCGATCCTCCTCACTGTCTGTGGGGCACTAATGTATGGCCTCATGAAGAATCTGCTCACTCCAGCGAAACCCACGGAGAAATCGTACGACGATTTGTGCACACTGGTCCGAGAGCATTTGAACCCGAAGGAAAGCGTTCTGACGGCGAGGTACCGGTTCTACACCTACAAAAGGTCTGAAGGCCTGGAAATGGTGAGTTATGTCACCGAGCTAAGACACCTTGCAGGACATTGTGAATTTGAAGGACATTTGGAGCACATGCTCAGAGACTTTTTCATACTTGGCATTGGCCACGAAACCATACTTCGCAAACTTTTGACTGTAGAGACCCCAACCTTGAGTAAGGCCATAGCGATAGCTCAGGCGTTCATTGCCACCAGTGACAATACTAAGCAAATCTCTCAGCATACAAGTGCTGCTACAAGTACTGTGAACAAAGTGATATTGTTTTCGAATTGTAACGTACAGGGCACACATTCCTGCAGCTGCACATCCGCAGATGACTCAGAGTCCACCATCAAGGGTGATGAATGCAAGGCCATTAAAACCTTGTTGGCACTGAGGGGGTGATCATCGTTTCCATTTTTGCCGATTCAAAGAGTACGTTTGTAAGGGCTGTGGAACAATGGGACACCTCCAACGAGTGTGCAGGCGAGCTGAAAAGCCTGTTAAACATGCAAACCACCATGTTGCAGAGGAGGACAGATCCATGGAGGATCACGACGAACCAGAGCCTCAGATAGAGGAGGCAGAGTTACATGGGGTGCACACATTCACCACGAGTTGTCCCCCGATAATGCTGAATGTTGAACTAAATGGACTCCCGGTGTCAATGGAGCTGGACACGGGCGCGAGCCAGTCCATCATGGGCAAAAAGACTTTCAAAAGGTTGTAGTGCAACAAGCCTCAAGGCCAGTCTTAACTCCAGTTCGCGCGAAACAAAAAACTTACACTAAAGAACTGATTCCTGTAATCAGCAGTGCTACCATAAAGGTCTCCTACGATGAAGTGGTGCACAAGCTACCACTCTGGGTGGTACCTGGCGATGGTCCCACGCTGCTTGGCAGGAGCTGGCTGGGAAAGATACGCTGGAACTGGGTCGATGTCTGAGCGCTATCGCCCGCTGACGACACTTCGTGTGCCCAGGTCTTAAACAAATTTCCTTCGCTGTTCGAACCAGCCATCGGGAAATTCCAAGGAGCAAAAGTGCAGATCCACCTAAGTCCGGGGGCGCGATCTATCCATCACAAGGCGAGAGCAGTACCGTACATGAGAAAAAGGGTAGAGATCGACCTAGACCGATCGAGTTCAGTGAGTCCTCAAGGGAGACGACACCGTCAGAATCTGTGGCGATTACAAAGTAACTATCAATCGTTTCTCCCTGCAGGACCAATACCCACAACCAAAGGCTGACGGCCCCTTTGCAATGCTGGCGGGAGGAAAGACGTTCATGAAGCTGGATCTGACCTCAGCCTACATGACGCAGGAACTGGAGGAATAATCGAAAGCCCTCAACTGCATCAACACGCACAAAGGTCTTTTTGTTTATAACAGATGCCCGTTTGGAATCCGATCAGCGGCGGCGATATTCCAGAGAAACATGGAAAGTTTACTGAAGTCGGTCCCGCACACCGTGGTCTTCCAGACGACATCTTGGTCACAGGTCGGAACACAGTCGAGCACCTGCAGAACCTGGAGGAGGTTATTAGTCGACTCAACCACGTGGGGCTCAGCTTAAAACGTTCGAAGTGCATTTTCCTGGCGCCTGAAGTAGAGTTCTTCGGAAGGAGCATCAGGCCCATTAACGCGAAAACAAAGGCAATCGAGAACGCACCGAGGCCACAGAACGTGATGGAGATGCGGTCGTTTCTGGGACTCTTAAACTATTTTGGTAACTTCTTACCGGGTCTCAGCACCCTGCTAGAACCACTGCATGTCTTACTTCGAAAAGGGGGTGAATGGCTTTGGGGCAAAAGCCAAGAAAATGCCTTTGTAAAAGTGAGAAAATTGTTATGCTCAAACAAATTGCTTGTGTTGTATGATCCATGTAAGCGTTTGGTACTAGCATGTAATGCGTTGTCATATGGCGTCGGGTGTGTATTGCAACAAGCTAATGATTTCGGGAAACTGCAACTGATTGCTTATGCATCCAGGAGTCTGTCTAAGGCTGAGAAAGCCAACAGCATGATGGAAAAAGAAGCATTAGCGTGCGTCTATGGGGGAAAGAAAATGCATCAATACCTGTTTGGGCTAAAATTCGAATTGGAAACTGACCATAAGCCACTTATACCCCTGTTTTCCGAGAATAAAGGGATAAATACCAACGCAGCGGCCCGCATCCAGAGATGGGCGCTCACGTTGTCCGCATACAACTACGCCATCCGCCACAGGCCAGGCACAGAAAACTGCACCGATGCTCTCAGTAGGCTGCCATTGCCCACCACGGGAGTGGAAATGACGCAGCCCGCAGATCTAGTCATGGTTATGGAAGCATTTGAGAGTGAGCAATCACCCGTCACTGCCCGGCAGATTAAAACCTGGACAAGTCAGGACCCCTTATTATCTCTAGTCAAAAGCTGTGTGCTTCACAGGAGCTGGTCCAGTGTCCCAGTGGAAATGCGGGAAGAGATAAAGCCGTTCCAGCGGTGCAAAGCTGAAATGTCTATACAGTCAGACTGGCTTCTGTGGGGTAACCAAGTAGTGGTCCCCAAGAAGGTAGAGACACCTTCATCAATGACTTCCACAGTACCCACCCAGGCATCGTAATGATGAAAGCGATAGCAAGATCCCACGTGTAGTGGCCCGGTATCGATGCGGACTTCGAGTCCTGCGTTCACAGATGTAATACAGGTTTGCAGTTAAGCAATGCATGCAGGGAGGCGCCACTAAGTTTATGGTCTTGGCCCTCCAAACTGTGGTCTAGGGTACACGTCGACTATGCAGGCCCGTTATTGGGTAAGATGTTCCTTCTGGTTGTAGACACGTACTCCAAGTAGATTGAATGTGAGATAATGTCGGCTAGCACGTCCACTGCCACTACTGAAAGCCTGTGGGCCATGTTTGCCACTTATGGCTTACCCGATGTCCTGGCGAGCGACAACGGGCCATGTTTTACCAGTGCTGAATTCAAACAATTCATGACCCATAACGGGATCAAACATGTCAATCTACTCTGTTTAAACCAGCGTCCAATGGTCAGGCAGAGAGAGCAGTGCAAACCATCAAACAAAGCTTGAACAGGGTAACTGAAGGCTCACTGCAGACTTGCCTATCCCGAGTCCTGCTTAGCTACCGCACGAGGCCCCACTCACTCACTAGGATCCCACCTGCTGAACTGCTCATGAAAAGAGTACTTAAGACAAGGCTCTCGTTCGTTCACCCCGATCTACGTGAACAGGTAGAGAGCAGACGGCTTCAACAAAGTGCATACCATGATAGCGCAAATGTGTCATGCGGAATTGAAATCAATGATCCTGTATTTGTATTAAATTATGGACAAGGTCCCAAATGGTTTCCGGCACTGTTGTGGCCAAAGAGGGAGCAGGGTGTTTCGAGTCAAACTTTCAAATGGATTAATTCACCGGAAACACTTGGACCAAATCAAACTCAGATTCACGGGCTACCCTGAGCAACCCACCTTGGGCCCTACTTTTTTTGATCCCCCAACATACACACCAGTGGCAACTGGCATCACAGTTAACCAAGAAGCAGAACCCATCATTCACAGCAGCCCTGCAGAGCCCAACACACCAGGCAGCCCAGCTGCACAGCAGCTCAGCGAGGGTCCAACAAATGATTCAACAACACCAGCTTTCGCACCGAGATGATCAACCAGGGCAAGAAGGGCCCCAGACCAACTCACATTGTAAATAGTTACACTATTGACTTTGGGAGGGGGGGGCGGGGAAGTGTTGTTATATATGTGGACTTATATTTACTCTGTACAGCCACCAGAGGGCTCATCCCCTGCAGTCCCAAGGGATCCCATAATCTCTTGGGAGCACACCAATTTAAGGAGGCTTCACAGGTTGGAGAGGCACTCTGGAGACCTGCAATAAAAGACTACGGTCATGCTTTATTTTGAGCTCAGTGTTCAGTCTGACTCTTTCTCCATACACAATATTCGAGATGTAGCCTCACCAAGACTCTGTACAACTGCAGTAAGACCTCACTGCTCCGATACTCAAATCCTCTCGCAATGAAGGCCAACATGCCATTTGCCTTCTTCACCGCCTGCTGTACCTGCATGCCAACTTTCAATGACTGATGTGCCATGACACCCAGGTCTTGTTGCACCTCCCTTTTCCTAATCTGTCACCATTCAGATAATATTCTGCCTTCCTGTTTTTAGTACCAAAGTGGATAACCTCACATTTATCTACATTATACTGCATCTGCCATGCATTACCCATTTACCTAACCTGTCCAAGTCACCCTGCAGCCTCTTAGCATCCTCCTCACAGCTCTCACTGCCACCCAGCTTAGTGTCATCTGCAAACTTGGAGATATTACATTCAATTCTTTCGTCTAAATCATTAATGTATATTGTAAATAGCTGGGGGCCCAGCACTGAACCTTGCAGTACCCCACTAGTCACTGCATGCCATTCTGAAAAGGACTATGTTTATTCCTGCTCTTTGCTTCCTGTCTGCTAACCAGTTCTCTATCCACGTCAGTACATTACCCCCAATACCATGTGCTTTAATTTTGCACACTAATCTCTTATGTGGGACCTTGTCAAAAGCTTTTTGAAAGTCCAAATACATCACATCCACTGGTTCTGCCTTGTCCACTCTACTAGTTACATTCTCAAAAAATTCCAGAAGATTTGTCAAGCATGATTTCCCTTTCACAAATCCATGCTGACTTGCACTGATCCTGTCACTGCTTTCCAAATGCGCGGCTATTTCATCCTTAATGATTGATTCCAACATTTTCCCCACTACCGATGTCAGGCTAACTGGTCTATAATTCCGTTTTCTCTCTCCCTTTTTAAAAAGTGGGGTTACATTAGCTACCCTCCAATCCATAGGAACTGATCCAGAGTCGATAGAATGTTGGAAAATGACCACCAATGCATCCACTATTTCTAGGGCCACTTCCTTAAGTATTCTGGGATGCAGATTATCAGGCCCTACGGATTTATTGGCCTTTAATCCCATCAATTTCCTTAACACAATTTCCTCACTAATAAGGATTCCTTCAGTTCTTCCTTCTCGCTAGACCCTTGGTCCCCTAGTATTTCCGGAAGGTTATTTGTGTCTTCCTTAGTGAAGACAGAACCAAAGTATTTATTCAATTGATCTGCCATTTCTTTGTTCCCCATTATAAATTCACCTGATTCTGATTGCAAGGGACCTGCGTTTGTCTTCACTAATCTTCTTCTCTTCACATATCTATAGAAGCTTTTGCAGTCAGTTTTTATGTTCCCTGCAACTTTACTCTCATACTCTATTTTCCCCCTCCTAATTAAACCCTTTCTCCTCCTCTGCTGAATTCTAAATTTCTCCCAGTCCTCAGGTTTGCTGCTTTTTCTGGCCAATTTATATGCCTCTTCTTTGGATTTAACACTATCCCTAATTTCCCTTGTTAGCCACGGTTGAGCCACCTTCCCCGCTAAACAGGGATGTACAATTGTTGAAGTTCATCCATGTGATCTTTAAATGTCTGCCATTGCCTATCCACCATCAACCCTTTAAGTATCATTCGCCAGTCTATCCTAGCCAATTCACGTCTCATACCATCAAAATTACCTTTCTTTAAGTTCAGGACCCTAGTCTCTGAATTAACTGCGTCACTCTCCATCTTAATAAAGAATTCTACCATATTATGGTCACTCTTCCCAAAGGGGCCTCGCACCACAAGATTGCTAATTAATCCTCTCTCATTACACAACACCCAGTCTAGGATAGCCAGCTCTCTAGTTGATTCCTCGACATATTGGTTTAGAAAACCATCCCTTCCTTATACACTCCAGGAAATCCTCCTCCACCGTATTGCTACCAGTTTGGTTAGCCCAATCTATATGTAGATTAAAGTCACCCATGATAACTGCTATACCCTTATTGCACGCATCCCTAATTTCCTGTTTGATGCCATCCCCAACCTCACTACTACTGTTTGGTGGTCTGTACACAACTCCCACTTGCCTTTTCTGCCCTTTGGTGTTCCGCAGCTCTACCCATACAGATTCCACATCATCCAAGCTAATGTCCTTCCTTACTATTGCATTAAGCTCCTCTTTAATCTGCAACACTACCCCACCTCCTTTTCCTTTCTGTCTATCCTTCCTGAATATTGAATACCCCTGGATGTTGAGTTCCCAGCCTTGGTCACCTTGGAGCCATGTCTCTGTAATCCCAATTACATCATATCTATTAACAGCTATCTGCGCAGTTAATTCATCCACCTTATTACGGCTGCTCCTCACATTGAGACACAGAGTCTTCAGGCTTGTTTTTTTAACACTCTTTGTCCTTTTAGAATTATGTTGTATTGTGGCCCTATTTGATTTTTGCCTTGGATTTCTCTGCCCTCCAATTTTCCTCATCTCCTTTCTGCTTTTTCCTTCTGCCGCCATTTTACTTCCCTCTGTCTCCCTGCATAGATTCCCATCCCCCTGTCACATTATTTTAAACCCTTCCCAACAGCAACAGCTGTTGGTCACCTGCCCTGATTTCTCCTTATGTGGCTCGGTGTCAAACTTTTTATCTCACAAGACTCCTGTGAAGCGCCTTGGGACGTTTCACTGTGTTAAAGGTGCTATATAAAAACAAGTTGATGTTTTTGTTGTTGCAAAAATTAACTTACCTTATTGTACAGGGTTTTATAATGTGTAAATGACTGAATTAAAAAAAAATATATAACACTCTTACGTTGGTAAAAGCAGGCCTTACGCCTGCTTTTACCAGGTTTAAGAATTTCACGGGCATTCGCTGGGCAGAAGTTGGGCAAATAGTCCAACTTCTCCATCCGCAGAGGCCCTTTTGCCGGGGAATGCGTGTGATCTGTCAAGAGAATTATTGACAGATCGCAAGTTCCGGGTTTTAGCCGAAACCCGGAACTTGTGGGGCAACTCGTACTCACTCGTAGGGACCGCAAATTATGGCCCATTATGTTTTTCAAATTCAAGTATAAAATGTAAAATAATTTAATCCCAATTGCTAACTTCCTACTTCAAACTGTCCTTCAACGAAACAGGCACTGTGGTTTAGGCCAGAGATTACTCTTTGGCTAATGGCTAATTGTGATACAGAGTGTATTAAATTACTTTCCTTGTGGTTTCTGCACTACTACCAGGAGATGTTACATTCATTGGTCTGGTTAAGAAATGGAAAATTGGTTCATAGAAGGTAACCAAGTTTAAATGTTAGTTGAGACTGAAAAGAGGGCTCTGATGGGAATCCAATGGTCTACTTGTACGGCTACCATTCATACAATTTTTATTCATGGCAGCCGGAAGTTCCTAGGGGATCTCCCATCCCATGCTCATAGGTAGTCTAGAGCTCAGTTGTAGACTGGGGTTTTCTGCTTGTGCACTCACCACCCTGTGATTCCCCCCCCCCACCCCCACCACATTATTTTAATATCATTAGCTGGTGAGTGCAGAAGCAGAAAACCCCAGCCATTATGTTTAACCTAACCTGTTCCTTTCAGGGTACTGCTCAATTATACAGTGCAAGAATCCAGTTAATTGTAGATGTTTGTAAATACCTAGAGTAAATTGGAGGTTGTGAGTTTCAAGCTCCAGGGTGAAAAGGCTGGCTTTCTTCATTAGTGTGACATCTGCAGCTAATCTCTAGAATTAAACCACTGGATTCCCAGAATGCACCACTCAGTTTCATCTGAAATTTAAACTCGGTTTCCCTCTATAAAAAAGTTACCCATTTCTCAGCCAAATCAGTGATTACAACTCAACTTTAATACCCTCGGACTTCCATATCTCTTACGTCACCTCTCAACCTTACCCTCATTTAATTATCTGTTAGCAAGAGAAATTGGCATACAATGCCCACCAAAGACAGGCCGCCAGAAGGGGCATCCCATCTTGAAACCTCTCACCCACTTTGAGAAGGTAGTCATGCAGCTCATTCACCCATTGCTGTGGCAGATCATTGTGACGGCTTCATCTTGTTGGCATCAAGTTAATAACTGAGCATCTACACTGGCTCCCTTGCAGTCCTCTGAAGCACCATGCACACATAATCTTCCAGACCCTTTTTATGACCCCATTGTTAGAAATTGCCTCTTTGCTGGTCATTTTAAATAATCAGGTTCGAGTGCAAACCAATATGGTGGATATATTGTGTTTAATCAGAGTTTAAGACGGAGTATAACACATTAGTTATACAGTAAAAACATACGACCGTAACAATAGTTGAAATCAATCCAATCAGACAAATGGTTGACACTCGTGAGCAATTCTGTTCTTCCTTTCGTCTAGTGCTTTTTTCTTTCTCTCTCTTTCATCCGTCTGTTTGCCTCCATCTCTTTCTCTGTTTCTTCAGTCTGTGTCTAAAAACTTCCAGGCGATCACTTTTAACTTATTTTTAGGGCTGGGCCTGAACCTGAGTACTGACAAGACCTTTTGACCTATAGAGGTACCCCTAAAAATGTAATAAGGCTTCTCGTTCTTTGTCCCGATTCTTGTTTCAAGAACCCGCCTTAAAGATGTCTTTCGATTTTGGTCACATGTCATCGTTTATACCTTCGCAAAGTCGCTTTTCCTTAGAATTCCTTTGATCTCTCTCTGTCTCTATTCTCTCGGTTACAATCAATACAAAGCGTTAGCCCTCTACTCTTTGAACTATGAGGCCCAAACCACAGCTTTGTCACCTCAACCTTTCTTTGCGACATGGCAAGCTGCATGTGGTTACGTTAATTCCTACAAACTGGGGGATCCTTACCAGTGGAAGCTGAGGAAAAGGCTGCCATGGGTGCTCAACTGAAAAGAAGGGCATTTGAGAAAAATCATACTTATATGCAGATTCGGAGGACAATCTCCCAGGATATGCAGTATCTGAGACGTGTGACTCTCAAGTCTAAGTCTCTTTTTTGCAGCAACATCTTGGAAGCTTTATCTTCCTTGTAGATACCAATGCAGCAAGTGGTAGCTGTACTGAAATCTTCATCTGATCCCCAGCTAAAAAGCAGCCCGACACCAATCGCTGACTCTATCTCCATGGAAGCAGAGTGCAGCTCTGGAGGAAAGAATGGACAGATTGGAGTGCAGCATAGATTGTATTCGCCAGATCATGGTGACTGCTCTGTCTCGAGGCTTTCAGAATCTGATTCTCTGCATGATACTATCGTCGCTTGGGATAGCAGCAGATGCCAGATTTCCAGCCATTCCCCTCAGAGCAACATGCGAGTGCAACATGGGAGCAGTGGCTCCATGCCAGAGGCCAGCTGCCATGAGACAAGTGCCACCTCAGTCCCATAAACCTTCTGTATAGCATGAGGAGCCAACCATCTCCCATGATCCTGGCCCTCAGGTAACATTTATAAGGTGCACTAGTAAGAAACAATATTGGCTCAAATGATAAGGGTGTTGAAACAGTTTGGGTGGAGATAAGGAACAATAAGGGGGAAAAGTCACTGGTGAGCGTAGTCTATAGGCCCCTTAACAGTAGCAACTCTGTTAGTCGGAGCATAAACCAGGAAATAGTGGGGGTTTGTAAAAAGGAAACAGCAATAATCATGGGTGATTTTAACCTCCATATTGATTGGACAAATCAAATTGGTCAGGGTAGCCTTGAGCAGGAGTTCATAGAGTGCATAAAGGATGGGTTCCTTGAGCAGTATGTAACGGAACCATCCACGGGGCAGGCTATCTTAGATCTGGTCCTGTGTAATGAGACATGATTAATAAACAATCTCCTAGTAAATGAGTGATCATAGCATGATTGAATTTCAAATTTAGATGGAGGGTGAGAAAGTTGGATCTCTAACCAGCGTACTAAGCTTAAATAAAGGAGACTATGAAGGTATGAGGGCAGAGTTGGGTAAAGTTGACTGGGAAAATAAATTCAAGTGTAGGACAGCTGATGAACAGTGGTGTACATTTAAGGAGATATTTCACAACTCAAGAAAAATAACTCAAGTGAGGAGGAAGTGGTGTAAGAGAAAAAAGAGCCAACCGTGGCTAACTAAAGAAATAAAGGACGGTATCCAATTAAAAACAAGGGCATACAAAGTGGCCAAAACTAGTGGGAGGACAGAAGACTGGGAAGCTTTTAAAAGCCAGCATAGAACGACTAAAACAATGATTAAGAAAGGAAAGATAGACAATGAAAGTAAACTAGCACAAAATATAAAAACAGATAGCAAGAGTTTCTATAGGTATATAAAAAAGAAAAGAGTGGCTAAAGAAAATGTTGGTCCCTTTGAGGATGAGACCGGGGAATTAATAATGGGGAACATGGAGGTGGCAGAAACTCTGAACAAATATTTTGTATCAGTCTTTATGGTAGAGGACACTAACAATATTCCAACAGTGGATAGTCAAGGGGCTATTGGGGGGGAGGAACTTAACACAATTACTAAGGAAGTGGTACTCCATAAGATAATGACACTAAAGGCAGATAAATCCCCTGGACCTGATGGCTTGCATCCTAGGGTCTTAAGAGAAGAGACGGCAGAGATTGTGGATGCATTGGTTGTAATTTGCCAAAATTCCCTGGATTCTGAGGAGATCCCAACAGATTGGAAAACTGCAAATATAACAACCCTATTTAAAAAAGGAGGCAGACAAAAAGCAGGAAACTATAGACCAGTTAGTCTAACATCTGTGGTTGGGAAAATGTTGGGAGTCCATTATTAAAGAAGCAGTAGCAGGACATTTGGAAAAGCAAAATTTGGTCAGGCAGAGTCAGCATAGATTTATGAAGGGGAAGTCATGTTTGACAAATTTGCTGGTGTTCTTTGAGAATGCAACAAACAGGGTGGATAAAGGGGAACCAGTGGATGTGGTGTATTTGGACTTCCAGAAGGCATTTGACAAGGTGCCACATAAAAGGTTACTGCACAAGATAAAAGTTCACGGGGTTGGGGGTAATATATTAGCATGGATAGAGGATTGATTAACTAACAGAGAACAGAGAGTCGGGATAAATGGTTCATTCTTTGGTTGGCAACCAGTAACTAGTGGGGTGCGGCAGGGATCAGTGCTGGAACCTCAACTATTTACAATCTATATTAACGACTTGGAAGAAGGGACTGAGTGTAACGTGTAACGATACAAAGATGGGAGGAAAAGCAATGTGTGAGAAGGACACAAAAAATCTGCAAAAGTGAGTGGGCAAAAATTTGGCAGATGGAGTATAATGTTGGAAAGTGAGAGGCCATGCAATTTGGCAGAAAAAAAATCAAAGAGCAAGTTATTATTTAAATGGAGAAAGATTGCAAAGTGCTGCAGTACAGTGAGACCTGGGGGTACTTGTGCATGAAACATAAAAGGATCGTATGCAGGTACAACAAGAGATCAGGAAGGCCAATGATATCTTGGCCTTTATTGCAAAGGGGATGGAGTATAAAAGCAGGGAAGTCTTGCTATAGCTATACAGGATATTGGTGAGGCCACACCTGGAATACTGCGTGCAGTTTTGGTTTCCATATTTACGAAAGGATATATTTGCTTTGGAGGCAGTTCAGAGAAGGTTCACTCGGTTGATCCCGGGGATGAGGGGTTTGACTTATGAGGAAAGATTGAGTAGGTTGGGCCTGTACTCATTGGAATTCAGAAGAATGAGAGGTGATCTTATCAAAAGGTATAAGATTATGAGGGGGCTTGGCAAGGTGGATGCAGAGAGGATGTTTTCACTGATGGGGAGGCTAGCACTAGAGGGCATAATCTTAGAATAAGGGTCCACCCATTTAAAACAGATGAGGAGAAATTTCTTCTCTCAGAGGGTTGTAAATCTGTGGAATTCGCTGCCTAAGAGAGCTGTGGAAGCTGGGACATTGAATAAATTTAAGGCAGAAATAGACAGTTTCTTAAACGATAAGAGGATAAGGGGTTATGGGGAGCGGGTGGGGAAGTGGAGCTGAGTCCATGATCAGATCAGCCACGATATTGAATGGCGGGGCAGGCTTGAGGGGCTGTGTGGCCTACTCCTGTTCCTATTTCTTATGTTCTTACGTAAGAGATAGAAAAGCACATACAGGCATCCAAGTGAAACACTGTTTGGAAACAGATCTGGCTGCTCTGTTGGTCCTCGTCATTCTCTATACCAGTTATCAATGTCCGCTCCCTCATCATGCCAAAGGCCCTCAAGTGGTGGTTCCATGTGGTGTCCCTCATTACAGAGCAAAATTATGCAGCATACAGCAAATCACATTCATATGCAATATTCTTTCTGGGCTGTATTGCAAAAAGCCTCCAAACCTGTCCAAGCACCTGAATCATTGTTTCAGAGCTCAATTGGTCTGCTCAACAAGAGCTCAAGTTGACTCATCTAGTGCAACCAAACAGGAGTTCCTAAAAGGAATCAAATGTACAGGGGATAACCCTCATCTCCAAGCAGGCAGCCTTTAATTTACTGTGCTGATGTAAACACTGCAGAACTGGATGATTGACACAATATAAAAGCACCATAATAGCTGCCAAGAAAGCAAGCATAGATATGCATGTTGTGCTCCTGGTCAGCACACACCAGTTATGCATTAAAAGAATGGAACTGTTTGCAATTCTCAAAGGAAGAACCAGGAAGCAAAAAAGTTCAGGGCTGCATTGATCTTGACTGCAACAGATGATGCTGTACTCGCTGCAGCAGTTGGCTCCAGGACTTCTTGGAAAATGTGCCACAACTTTGTCACTGACTCTCTGGAGAATCAAAACCTCCTGATGCAATGTTCCTCTAAGAACAGCAGGCATGTTGTTCTGAGCCGAGAAACTGTGGTAAAGATTCCTCTAAGCATACTTCTCTTTCTTCCCCCTCCTCGCAAAGTGGAATCCTAGAACCATCGCCCCCATCAAGAAAGAGCTGTAATACCTGAAACCCCCTCACAGTTCAGAACCTACAACAGTGACTACAAGTACCTTCAAATCTTAAGGACAAAAAAGCCCACAAGCTGCAAACGAAAAAAATGACACCAAAAGTTCTATATAGCTTTACCTGAGAACAGCTGAACATCCCTTCAAATAACCTTTGAAATACCTGCTTCAGGACATGTACCTCCCATAGTTGGCAGGAAGTGACACTAATCAGGCAGTAAGGTTGGCAAAAGGCATTAGTATCGCAAGGACATCACTTGACGCTGGGAAAATTTAATTTCCCAGGTGCTATGGAGAGCAAAGAGAGGCAGAGGCCCTGGTAGCAATTTAGGGTCTATCAGAGATACTTTCTTGGTGAGCTGCTCCTGTAAACAGATGTAATAATACATCTCCCTTGATATACGATGTGAATACTGTAAATTTATGTGCACCTTTCTCCAATCTTTTGACAGGTGTAATTGATGAACACTGTAGTTAAATGAGGTTGATAACAAATCAAGAAGCTGGTTTATCTTATCAAATGCATGTAACTGAACAAAAAGCAGCAATTGCAGACATTTTAAAACTTCTGCTACACTTCCAGTAATAGTACATAAAACATGCACTCTCCTGAATAATGAGCAGAATATTTACTTGTTGTCTTATTTCTTTTGGGGCTAACTTCTAGTTGTGAAAACTGATCTGCTACATCTTGGTTTTTATCTCAGAGAATACTTGCCTTCTTGCAGCTCATTAGACTTGACTGATTTTGAACCAGGGATTTTTCTCTTTTTGTTAATTATGTCCTCAGTATCAGACTACCTAGAAAACTACCTCTGCTGAGTTCAAATAAACTGTGTCACCATAACCAGAATTGGTGTGAATGATTACTGAAATGTACTTTCATTGTCTGAAGCATGCTAGTGCAGACACCCATCTGAATCTTAATCCACATTTCTTCAGTCCTACTGTTTTGCGAATATAAGTTGAGAACTAAGTACTATTTTTTTTAGATACTTTACACAAAGATTCCCCGTGAAATCTCGAAACGTGATGAATCCATTACATCGGATCTTCACCCCTTCATATTGCCCCAGAATTTTCAGAGCTTTGCTAAAAGGATGAACTTCAAAAAGTATCTGCAGCAATTTGATTGGTTCACCTTCCCCTTTCTGGTATTGATAGGTTTCCCTAACTGATTATTCAAGATTGGATTGTTTTCTTAAGCCCTTATTAGCTTCTCATTGTATATTTCAAACTGCTTCCCTTGCTTTTTATTCATATGTTCCCGATCTCCTCAGTTCTAATTTGTCAGTATATGACGCCAGAGTATGAAGACTGAAGCATGACAGACAGGAAGAGCATGCAGGTGAGCAATTTTATAATGGTCAGATTTACAATCTATTTAGTTTGTCCAGCAAAGTTATTGGATACAGTTTTTCACACAGAAAATGTCATAAATTTAGGTAATTAATACACTTGAATAGCAATTAAGATTTTTCTGTTTGTACACATTCTTCATTTATTTATCCTCCATATACATTAGAATTTAGGTAAATCATTTGATCATAAGACAATGTCCCCTTTAAGGGATTGGCTAATTATAGCCATGTAAGACGTATGAGCTCCTCATATTTCTGACTGCTTAGTTCTTTCCTATCATTGGCTGTATGTTGCTCTTTAATAGGAAAAGTTCTCATGTTTTTGATTTCAGAATTGATTGTCAGTTAGCTTTATCGCTAAAACAAAGTTTCAGTCTTTGAGTTGGTCAAGATTGTACAGTACCAATATTTTCCATATTAGAGTATTTCAGTCAAATCTATAAATGCTCCAGGCTTTATATTTTCCATAATCAACTTAAGGATGTTACCGGAAACTTATGGTCACTGATGCCTTCAATAGGAGTGTGAAGTCTCTTTACCTTTGGAAAAGATCACCTTAAAAATAACTGAAGCACCAGAAAGAAATCTGATGATAGGATAACTTTGCTCAAAATACCACTTGCATTTGCTGGAATTAAGACTTCAGAACTGAGTGTATCCTCCAAATTCAAGCAGCACAAGCACTACAGACCAGAGAGATACTTGACTAGCAAAAGGAACTCTAGCCAGACACGAGAACAATTCAAATCAATAAAGCAAGGTGAATGCCAAACTCTACTGTGTGGCTAATAATAAGGCATGGTTCTCATCTGTGACAGTGTCATCATCATCTACTCTTGTAGAGGACAATAGATTGCTCTAATAAAGTCAGCACCAGCATCACAAGCCACGTTCTATGATGTAAACCTCTATGGTTCAATGAACGCTAGCTCCTCTGTCTTAGTCTGAAAATTATTGGAAAAATGCTGAAAGATAGGATAAATCTGCATTTGGCAAGGCAGATTAATTAGGGACAGTCAGCATGGATTTGTTAAGGGAAGATCGTGTCTGACTAACATGATTGAATTTTTTGAGGAGGTAACCAAGAGGGTCGATGAGGGTAGTGTGTACGATGTAGTATATATGGACTTTAGCAAAGCTTTTGATAAGGTCCCACATGGTAGACTGGTCATGAAGGTTAAAGCCCATGGGATACAGGGCAAAATGTCAAGTTGGATCCAAAATTGGCTTGGAGGTAGGAAGCAAAGGGTAATGATTGATTGTGACTGGAAGGATGTTTCTAGTGGGGTTCCGCAGGGCTCAGTACTGGGACCCTTGCTTCTTGTGGTATATATCAACGATTTAGATTTGAATAAAAGGAGTATGATTAAGACGTTTGTAGACGACACTAAAATTGGCTGTGTGGTTGATAATGAAGAGGAAAGTCATGGGCTGCAGGAGGATATCAATCTACTGGTCAAAGCAGTGGCAAATGGAATTTAATTCAGAGAAGTGTAAGGTGATGCACTTTGGGAGGGCTAATAAGGAAAGGGTATACACATTAAGTGGTAGGCCATTTAATAGTGTAGATGAACAAAGGGACCTTGGAGTGCTTGTCCACAAATCCCTGAAAGTAGCAGGCCAGGTAGATAAGGTGGTTAAGAAGGCATACGGAATGCTTGCCTTTATTGGCCAAGGCATAGAATATAAGAGCAAGGAGGTTATGCTTAAATTGTATAATACTTGGGTTAGGCCACAGCTGTAGTATTGCATGCAGTTCTGGTCGCCGTATTATAGGAAGGACGTGATTGCACTAGAGAGGGTGCAGAGGAGATTTACTAGGATGCTGCCTAGAATGGAGAATCTTAGTTATGAGGACAGATTGGATCGGCTGGGTTTGTTCTCATTGGAACAGAGGAGGTTGAGAGGAGACCTCATTGAGGTGTACAAAATATTGAGGGGCCTGGACATAGTGGATAGTAAGGGTCTATTTCCACTGATGGAAGGTTTAGAGGGGATTTGAGGGGGAGATTCTTTACGCAGAAGGTTGTGGGGATCTGGAACTTGCTGCCTGTAAGAGTGGTGGGTGCAGAAACCCTCACCACTTTTAAGAGATGGTTGGATGGGCACTTAAAGTGCAGCAGCCTGCAGAGTTACGGACCTAGAGCTGGGAATTGGGATTAGACTGGATGACCTTTTGGACGGAGTAGATATAATGGTAAGTACTGCAGGGAATAGAATACGGCCAGGGTGATCTCCTGGACTAGTTTTGATCGCCTGGATGGGTCGGAGAGGAATTTTCCCAGATTTTTTTCTCCCTAAATTGGCCTGGGTTTTTATCTGGTTTTTGCCTCTCTCAGGAGATCACATGGCTCCGGTTGGGGTGGAGTGCAGAATGTTTTAGTATAAAGGGTGTCGCAGTTGTGGTGAGGTGGATTGCTTGGGCTGGGTGCTCTTTGCCTTTCTGTAATTGTTCAGAGGTTTATGTGTAACCTTTAGGGCTGCTGACCGAGGGCCGTGTAGCGCTCTTTGTCGGCCGGCGCGGACACAATGGGCCGGAATGGCCTCCTTCTGCGCTGTAAATTTCTGTTTCTATTTGTTTGGATATCTGGCACATCCCTCAATTTGAGCACATGCTCTGCTAGGTTTCTGTCCTCATCAATGGTCTTTCCTGACTATGTCTCTCTGGTTAACATTAATGGATCACATGCCTGGCAGCTGTATAGTAATTCAATGGTAAGAGCCTGATTGATTCTTGAGGTGCCACCCTGTGAGCAAACAACAAATATAGCAATATAATATTCCTGTCCTTGGGGACCTTCTCAGCTTATGTGCAGTATGCAAGTATGTGCCGCTAAATCTCTCTACCAGTCCACTCATCTGAAGATAGAATCATAGAAATTTACAGCACGGAAGGAGGCTATTTCAGCCCATCGTGTCCGTGCCGGCCGACCAAGAGCTAGCCAGCCTAATCCCACTTTCTAGCTCTTGATCCATAGCCCTGTAGGTTACGGCACTTTAAGTGCACGTCCAAGTATTTTTTAAATGTGGCGAAAGTTCTTGCCTCCACCACCCTTTCAGGCAGTGAGTTCCAGACCCCCACCACCCTCTGGGTGAAGAAATTTCCCCTCATATCTCCTCTAAACCTCCCCCAATTACTTTAAATCTATGCCCCCTGGTTGTTGACCCCTCTGCCAAGGGAAACAGGTCCTTCCTATCCACTCTATCCAGGCCCCTCATAATTTTATACACCTCAATCAGGTCTCCCCTTAGCCTCCTCTGTTCCAACAAAAACAGACCCAGCATCTCCAATCTTTCCCCATAGCCAAAATTGGGGACCTTTGTGTAAAGTATCAAAAAAATGGTACTTAGTTCTCAAGGGGTTATATTCGCAAAATAGTAAGGCTGAAGAAATGTGGATTAGGATTTAGATGGGTGTTTGCACTAGCATGCTTCAGCCAATGAAAGTTAGTTTGGACATTTCAATAATCATCCACACCCATTCTGGTTAAGGTGACACGATTTATTTGAGACTCGGCATTGATATGGAATGGCATGAAGTTGTTGTCCTTAAGTGATATATACCTGCTAACCTAGCTAGAAAAACTAAGGGCTTGTCCATTCAAGTGCAAGTAAATTTTTAATGGTGTGATAAGTCTTAATTACTAGCAAACAATCTCTTGTCAACCTTAACAAGTGTGGAGTCTCATTCCTTCAGAATTTAATTATTGTTGTTGATTTTTTTTAAATTTATAATATATATTTTTTTACTGTTTCTTTCTGTCTCTTTTATTCTCTTCCTTAAACCGATCTTTCATTCCCTCTCTTAATCTTGCTTTCTGTACCCAATTTGACATGGAGTTAAATATTCTAATTGACACTTCCTGGTTCAGACTTTGCGCTGTTCATTAACAATTCTGACTGGTTATGCAGATATATAGCTGCTTACCCTGTTCGCATAAGTCCCCGATCCCGTGTCGAGGGCACCGCGCCAGTTTGGCTCTCTAATTTACAGTACATTCCAGTACAAATTCCCGCAGAAAGTCTGTGGGCAAGTGTAAGTGTAATAAAAGGTTCACACTGTTCATTGGCCGCGGAGAGCAAAATCAAGCCCATAAAATAGTCAAAAGTACGATGAAAAGCAAAGCTCAGTGAGATAAGAAGGAATCTGGCTTAAATGAACCTTTTTCAGATTCCCTTTTAATTTTTCCAATTTCCCTTTTCACATTTCCACTACACTGTCTTTATTTTTCATGATTTTCTTCAGCATTGGGCCGTAATTTGCGGCCGCTACGGGCGGGTATGAGGTGCGCACTTGCTGATGCAAGTTCCAGATTTAGGCATGCGCTGCGCATGCGCTAAAACCCGGAACTTGCAATCTTGACAGATCACATGCATCCCAGGGAAAAGGGCCTTCGCGGGCTTGGAGTTGGGCTAATTGCCCAACTACTGCCCAGCGAATGTCCGTGAAATTCGTATGCTGGTAAAAGCAAGCATAAGGCTCGCTTTTACCTGCATAAGAGTTTAAAAAAGACGTAAAAATAATCAATTATTTATTCATTAAAAACCCTGTGCAAGAAGGCAAGTTTATTTTTAGCCCCATTAAAACATTTATTTTTCAAAAAATTTAATTTTTGTTTTAAATATTTAATTAAATGCCATTTTAATTAATTTTAAATATGTAATTATTTGTTTAAAATGTATTTGATGTCTAAATGTATTTTTTGTAGTCCCCATTCATGCTTATGGGCTTTCCGTACATACAGAATCCCCTTCTTTGATTGGTTGGGCGAGTCCTCGTGATTCCAGGGGCGCTTGCAAACCGCATGTGCCCTGGGATGTTCTACGCAGACCTACTCGTAGAAGCCTAGGAGCACAAGCCTCCGTGGATCTCAATGCAAAAGGTAAGTACGTACATTTTCTGCTGGCCGGAGGCATCTGCCCACGGGAAGCCTCCAACTGCAAATTCAGCCCCATTGTAAGCCTTACTTTTATCTATTTCAATATTCGGATTAGTTTTAATCTCTTGCATTATCCACTGAATTCTATCCTTTGATGCATCCCTTTTTGTCTTATAGAAATAAGTTTATTTTGTACACCATCTATCTCATATTTGAAGGTTTTCCCACTGCTGATGTAATTCTAATTGCTAATTTTTCTAACGCCCAGTTAATTTGGGTCGAATCTATCATAACTCATTGAACTTTGTCGTTTTCAATATATTTGACTCCATTATCTTTTTGTATTTTCACATTGATCCGAACTGTACTGTGGTCACTATTTCCCAACTGTTCTACTCACACATCAGTTATTTACCCACATCATTTCCCAGAAATAAATCAAGCAATACTTCATTTGCTGGACGAGAAACATACTCGGGAACCAGTCTTGGATGTATTCAAAAAAGTGTTTCCCACTTCGTCCACGAAAATTACATTTTTCCAGTTTAGGCTGAGATAATGGGCCCAAGTTTCCACACGATAAAAAATGGGCGCCCCTTCGAGCTGGGCGCCCGTTTTTCGTGCCACAAAGTGCGCCTAAAAAAACCCTCCGTATTCTCCACCTCCCTGCAGGTCCTCTGGCCCCCGGCGCGGCGCAGCAGGAGCAGTAGGGGGCGGAGCTAGGACCCTGCACTGAAAACAGCGCCGAAACTGTGTGGGATGGGCCCGAAGCACGCAGTCCCTAGCCCTGGCCGAATGGCCTCACTGGGGCTGCGTGAATAAGGCTCCTCCCACGGCAAGCTCCTGCTTCCTGCCGACTCCCGCTCCTGCTTCCCCCCTCCAACCCCGACCAGACCGGACCCGACTCGACCCGCCTGTCGCTGCCGCTCCTGCTTCCCCGCCCCCCCCGCTGACCGGACCGGACCCGACACGACCCGTCTGCGTCTGCCACTGCCGCTCCCACCCGACTCTACTCTCGTCCCCGGACTGGATCCAACTTGACCTCTCCCTCCCCGACCTGACCTCTCTCTCTCTCTCTCTCTCTCTCCCCCTCTCTCCCTCCCTCCCTTCCCCTCCCCTCTCTCCCTCCCTCCCTCCCCCGCCGACCCGAACTGAACCTCTCGCCCCGACCCGACCCAACGCCACCTACCTCTGGTGCTGGGGACGGGCCCTGCCCGAAATCTCGGGCCCGGCCCGTTCAGCCTTCGGTCCCGATGGCAAACCGCTCCTAAAGCCCTGCCTGAAGAACTTTCACACAGGTAGGAAGATGGTTTATTTAATCTTTTCTTTGCTTATAAATGTTTATTCAGGTTGGATTTATTTGTATAATATTTGTATAAGTATAACTAAGGATTTATTGTAGAATTTAATGACTTCCCTTCCCCCCCCCCCTCCCCCCCTCGTTCCCTACGCCTAATTTGTAACCGGCGCCTGATTTTTTAATGTGTAGAACAGGTTTTTTCAGTTCTACAAAAATCTTCACTTGCTCTATTCTAAGTTAGTTTGGAGTACGTTTTCACTGTGGAAACTTTGAAATCAGGCATCAGTGGCCGGACACACCTCCTTTTGAAGAAAAAATTCTGTTCCAAAGTAGAACTGTTCTACCTGACTAGAACTGCAGAAAAAAAAATGTGGAGAATTGCGATTTCTAAGATAGTCCGTTCTCCACCAGTTGCTCCTAAAAATCAGGCGCAAATCATGTGGAAACTTGGGCCCATTGAAAATCACCCAATATTATTATCCAGTTGTTCTTGTATATATCTTGGAACTTTCTACTAATCTCCCTCACTATCTTATCTCCACGATCTGATGGCCTATAATGCACAACAAAAGTTTCCCTTCCTCTTCCTTAACTCTGACCATATGGATTCTGTCCTGGCACAACTCCCTATAATATTCTTATGTTCTCAAACTATGATAGAATCATTTATTAATACAGCCACCCCACCCCTTTGTTCCCCCTCAATCACTCCTGTAAATTTTCTGACCAGAATATTGTTTCCTGTTCCATCAAAATCTAAGGGATCGAAATTTGGTTGATAACGCCACCCGTTAGCACTGTAGAGAGGCAGTTAATGGGCGGCGAAGGACTTACCGTCGGCAGCGAGCAGGTTCCTAGTATCCGGAGAAATTTAGTTGGGTGGTGGGGGCGGCGCCAATAGGTACCGCTGCACGCTCTACCGCCACCCATGTGGTGACGTCATCGAGGGTGCAACGTCCCCTTGGCGCCCTGGCTGCGAAATTAGGTAGAAACATCGAAAATAGGTGCAGGAATAGGTCATTCGGCCCTTCGAGCCTGCACCACCATTCAATAAAATCATGGCTGATCATTCACCTCAGTACCCCTTTCTCTCCATACTCCTTGATCCCTTTAGCCGTAACGGCCACCTCTAACTCCCTCTTGAATATATCCAACGAACTGGCATCAACAACTCTCTGCGGTAGGGAATTCCACAGGTTAACAACTCTCTGAGTGAAGAAATTTCTCCCCATCTCAGTCCTAAATAGCTTATCCTTAGTGTCCCCTGGTTTTGGACTTCCCCAACATCGGGAACATTCTTCCTGTATCTAACCTGTCCAGTCCCGTCGGAATTTTATATGTTTCTATGAGATCCCCTCTCATCCTTCTAAACTCCAATGAATAAAGGCCAAGTCGATCCAGTCTCTCCTCATATGTCAGTCCAGCCATCCCAGGAATCAGTCTGGTGAACCTTCACTGCACTCCCTCAATAGCAAGAACATCCTTCCTCAGATTAGGAGACCAAAACTGAACACAATATTCCAGGTGAGGCCTCACCAAGGCCCTGTACAACTGCAGTAAGACTTCCCTGCTCCTATACGCAAAAGCCCTGGCTATGAAAGCCAACATATCATTTGCCTTCTTCACCGCCTGCTGTACCTGCATGCCAACTTTCAATGACTGATGTACAATGACATCCAGGTCTCATTGCACCTCCACTTTTCCTAATCTGCCGCCATTCAGATAATATTCTGCCTTCGTGTTTTTGCCCCCAAAGTGGATAATCTCACATTTATCCACATTATACTGCATCTGCCATGCATTTGCCGACTCACCTAACCTGTCCAAATCACCCTGCAGCCTCTTGGCATCCTCCTCACAGCTCACACCGCTATCTAGCTTAGTGTCATCTGCAAACTTGGAGATATTACATTCAATTCCTTTATCTAAATCATTAATGTATATTGTAAATAGCTGGGGTCCCGGCACTGAGCCCTGCAGCACCCCACTAGTCACTGCCTGCCATTCTGAAAAGGACCCGCTTATCCCGACTCTCTGCTTTCTGTCTGCCAACCAGTTCTCTATCCACGTCAGTACATTACCCCCAATACCATGTGCTTTAATTTTGCACACTAATCTCTTGTGTGGGACCTTGTCAATAGCCTTTTGAAAGTTCAAATACACCACACATCCACTGGTTCTCCCTTGTCCACTCTACTAGTTACATCCTCAAAAAATTCCAGAAGATTTGTCAAGCATGATTTCCCTTTCATAAATTCATGTTGACTTGAACTAATCCTGTCACTGCTTTCCAAATGCGCTGTTATTTCATCTTTAATAATTGATTCCAACATTTTCCCCACCTCTGATGTCAGGCTAATCGGTCTATAATTACCTGTTTTCTCTCTCCCTCCTTTTTTAAAAAGTGGTGTTACATTAGCTACCCTCCAGTCCATAGGAACTGATCCAGAGTCGTAGACTATTGGAAAATGATCACCAATGCATCCACTATTTCTAGGGCCACTTCCTTAAGTACTCTGGGATGCAGACTATCAGGCTCCGGCGGTTTATCGGCCTTCAATCCCATCAATTTCCCTAACACAATTTCCCACCTAATAAGGATATCCTTCAGTCCCTCCTCCTCACTAGACCTTCGGTGCCCGAGTACTTCCGGAAGGTTATTTTTGTCTGCCTTCGTGAAGACAGAACCAAAGTATTTGTTCAACTGGTCCGCCATTTCTTTGTTTCCCATTCTAAATTCACCTGAATCTGACTGCAAGGGACCTACGTTTGTCTTCACTAATCTTTTTCACTTCACATATCTTATAGAAGCTTTTGCAGTCAGTTTTTATGTTCCAGGCAAGATTCCTCTCATACTCTATTTTCCCCCTCCTAATTAAACCCTTTGTTAGGAAGGACATTAGCTTGGATGATGTGGAATCTATATGGGTAGAGCTGCAGAACACCAAAGGGCAAAAAACATTTGTGGAAGTTGTGCACAGACCTCCAAACAGTAGTAGTGATGTTGGGGAGGGCATCAAACAGGAAATTAGGAGTGCATGCAATAAAGGTGCAGCAGTTATCATGGGTGACTTTAATATGCATATAGATTAGGCTAACCAAACTGGGAGCAATACGGTGGAGGAGGATTTCCTGGAGTGCATAAGGGAAGTTTTCTAGACTAATATGTCGAGGAACCAACTAGGGGGGAGGCCATCTTAGACTGGGTGTTGTGTAACGAGAGAGGATTAATTAGCAATCTCGTTGTGCGAGGCCCCTTGGGGAAGAGTGACCATAATATGGTGGAATTCTATATTAGGATGGAGAATGAAACAGTTAATTCAGAGACCATGGTCCAGAACTTAAAGAAGGGTAACTTTGAAGGTATGAGGCGTGAATTAGCGAGAATGGATTGGCGAATGATACTTAAGGGGTTGACAATGGATGGGCAATGGCAGACATTTAGAGACCGCATGGATGAACTACAACAATTGTACATCCCTGTCTGGCGTAAAAATAAAAAAGGGAAGGTGGCTCAACCGTGGCTATCAAGGGAAATCAGGGATAGTATTAAAGCCAAGGAAGTGGCATACAAATTGGCCAGAAATAGCAGCGAACCTGGGGACTGGGAGAAATTTAGAACTCAGCAGAGGAGGACAAAGGGTTTGATTAGGGCAGGGAAAATAGAGCACGAGAGGAAGCTTGCAGGGAACATTAAGACGGATTGCAAAAGTTTCTATAGACATGTAAAGAGAAAAAGGTTAGTAAAGACAAATGTAGGTCCCCTGCAGTCAGAATCAGGGGAAGTCATAATGGGGAACAAAGAAATGGCAGACCAATTGAACAACTACTTTGGTTCGGCATTCACTAAGGAGGACACAAATAACCTTCTGGATATAAAAGGGGTCAGAGGGTCCAGTAAGAAGGAGGAACTGAGTGAAATCCTTATTAGTCAGGAAATTGTGTTGGGGAAATTGATGGGATTGAAGGCTGATAAATCCCCGGGGCCTGATGGACTGCATCCCAAAGTACTTAAGGAGGTGGCCTTGGAAATAGCGGATGCATTGACAGTCATTTTCCAACATTCCATAGACTCTGGATCAGTTCCAAAAGAGTGGAGGTAGCCAATGTAACCCCACTTTTTAAAAAAGGAGGGAGAGAGAAAACAGGGAATTATAGACCGGTCAGCCTGACCTCAGTAGTGGGTAAAATGATGGAATCAATTATTAAGGATGTCATAGCAGCGCATTTGGAAAGAGGTGGCATGATAGGTCCAAGTCAGCATGGATTTGTGAAAGGGAAATCATGCTTGACAAATCTTCTGGAATTTTTTGAGGATGTTTCCAGTAGAGTGGACAAGGGAGAACCAGTTGATGTGGTGTATTTGGACTTTCAGAAGGCTTTCGACAAGGTCCCACACAAGAGATTAATGTGCAAAGTTAAAGCACATGGGATTGGAGGTAGTGTGCTGACGTGGATTGAGAACTGGTTGGCAGACAGGAAGCAAAGAGTAGGAGTAAATGGGTACTTTTCAGAATGGCAGGCAGTGACTAGTGGGGTACCGCAAGGTTCTGTGCTGGGACCCCAGCTGTTTACATTGTACATTAATGATTTAGACGAGGGGATTAAATGTAGTATCTCCAAATTTGCGGATGACACTAAGTTGGGTGGCAGTGAGCGCTGCGAGGTGGATGCTATGAGGCTGCAGAGTGACTTGGATAGGTTAGGTGAGTGGGCAAATGCATGGTAGGTGAAGTATAATGTGGATAAATGTGAGGTTATCCACTTTGGTGGTAAAAACAGAGAGACAGACTATTATTTGAATGGTGACAGATTAGGAAAAGGGGAGGTGCAACGAGACCTGGGTGTCATGGTACATCAGTCATTGAAGGTTGGCATGCAGGTACAGCAGGCGGTTAAGAAAGCAAATGGCATGTTGGCCATCATAGCGAGGGGATTTGAGTACAGGGACAGGGAGGTGTTACTACAGTTGTACAGGGCCTTGGTGAGACCACACCTGGAGTATTGTGTACAGTTTTGGTCTCCTAACCTGAGGAAGGACATTCTTGCTATTGAGGGAGTGCAGCGAAGGTTCACCAGACTGATTCCCGGGATGGCGGGACTGACATATCAAAAAAGATTGGATCAACTAGGCTTGTATTCACTGGAGTTCAGAAGAATGAGAGGGGATCTCATAGAAACGTTTAAAATTCTGACGGGTTTAAGACAGGTTAGATGCAGGAAGAATGTTCCCAATGTTGGGGAAGTCCAGAACCAGGGGTCACAGTCTAAGGATAAGGGGTAAGCCATTTAGGACCGAGATGAGGAGAAACTTCTTCACCCAGAGAGTGGTGAACCTGTGGAATTCTCTACCACAGAAAGTTGTTGAGGCCAATTCACTAAATATGTTCAAAATGGAGTTAGATGTAATCCTTACTACTAGGGGGATCAAGGGGTATGGTGAGAAAGCAGGAATGGGGTACTGAAGTTGCAAGTTCAGCCATGAACTCATTGAATGGCGGTGCAGGCTCAAAGGGACGAATGGCCTACTCCTGCACTTATTATCTATGTTTCTATGTCCTCCTCTGCTGAATTCTAAATTTCTCCCTGTCCTCAGGTTTGCTGCTTTTCCTGGCCAATTTATATGCCTCTTTCTTGGATTTAACACTATCCTTAATTTCCCTTGTTCGCTACGGTTGAGCCACCTTCCCCGTTTTATTTTTACTCCAGACAGGTAGGTATGGTGGCCTTACCGGCAGGCGTTTGAACAACCTGGAAAAGCTGTCGGTACCTCGGGGACCCCAGGGCGGTATTGTCCAGAGATCAAGGTAAGTTGTTATCTGTGTTATCTTTAATTTTTTTCAGTGCCTGAAAGGGTGGTGGAAGCAGATTGAATAATGACTTTCAAAAGGGAATTGAAAAGGAAAATTTTGCAGGACTATGGGGAAAGAGCAGAAGAGTGGGACTAATTGGGCACTATTGGCCGAATGGTTTTCTGTGCTGTATAAATTCTATGATTCCACGATGGCATTGCATAACCTTTAATACCCTATGGCCCTATTTTAAATACTGTATTATTTTTCTCCCTATTTGGACCCCTTCTCCCTAGCTGCATATTATTCCCCAACAAGCAAGAAGGAAGGTAATTTACTCCCAGCCTATGTCTCGGCTGCTCTCAACTTGAATGTTAAGAGCTTCCAAAAGTTTGCTTGTGTTGACATGTGGTCAGATTTGTCTCCCTTGTCCGCAATCAGCCCTATTCCTTGATGACTTGTCAAAGATCACACACACTTCACCCACTGTTCCATAGCCTGCACATTAGAACATTAGCTCATTACATCACTCGGTCATTATTTTTTTTTAAATAGCTTTTATTGTAACTCTTTAGTCAAATGCAGAAAGATAAAATCTTATTTGTATTTTCATATTTGTCGATTCATAAATGTGATCAAGTTTTATATTTTCACAACTACATCTTTAAATTAGAAAATAGCATAATGAGTGTGATAAGCAATATATATATATTTTATTTCCACCTGGAAACTGACTAATTATTTTGCAACATCACTCCTTCCAAGTTATCCAATCAGCCTTGCATGTGGAAATAAGAATCATACTTCACAGAAAGGCAATGAGCATCTTCAATATAAATTATGAAAGATAAATCTGATATGTGAACTTCTCAGACAGATTGTAAGACAGATGCACCATGCTAAAATTTACTCTGGGAAGATCCGAGTATTGTAAATCACTGATAAAGGATTTAAAAAGAAATGGTCTCACTCATTAATATAGTGTGTAACTGAAGGGGGCTCATCTCTTCCACCGGAAGAGTTGATTTCAAATTAACAATGCTTCCAAATAAACAAAGAGCAGCCCACATGCTGCTCTAAATATCTAATAAATGTACATATGTATGTGCTCACTCTCCATGAAATGGATTCGGAGACATCAGACTGTGAAAGGACATCTTTGTCTACTCATCTCTCCATTGTTGGATGGCTTTCTGTGGCAAACAGCATTTTTGTGCCACATCAGTTAATACAAGGTTGTCTCTCACTTCAAAAAAAAACCTACAATAAAGTCAATTAAAGAGAATTCTTTTGAAAATCATCAGTGTGATATATTTTGATTAAACAGTGTCTCTTAGACTACTAAAACCCATGAAAACATTTATATTCCTTCAAAATGAATATATGGCAAAATAATATTCCACATTTTTGTACAGTTTTTATTATGTTGGTACTTGTTTACCTCCTTAAGCTGCAATATTTTTTTCTGTGACACCAGTATCTAGAAGGAGGGCGCTCGTGTGTCATTATATAGAGAATTCATCCATTTTAGTTTGATGGAAATCCCCTTTGCTCGCCTTTAATAGAAAATTCCTCCCCTGCTCCCCCCCCCCCCGCCAACCCCCCCCTCACCACCCCACCCCACTCAACTCTGCTTTCACAAATCAGGAACCAATTCACCATGGAACTGATCTGAAGGCACTCACTTCTCCACGGGTCACTGAGCTGTACTGCTCTGCAGCTATTAAAAGTATGTAGATAGCAGACCAGTACTAGGGCTGCCAAACTCACTTCCAGTAATTAAGTGGAGGACAAGATACAGGAATACAGGCTGGCGGCTGAAAGTTTTCTATTTAAATAAATGGAAGATTCATGTTTGTAGCACGGGGTGGCGGGTGGAGTCAGTTGGACAAGAGGAAGCAGTGTAAACATGGAGCGATTCTTCTACTGCATGTAGTAAAGGCAGTGGGAATAATTTAGGCTTGTATCGGTCTCTAGTGAATGCAAAAATTAAGCACCATTCAGAAAGACCATGACAACAATACAAAAATCAGACTGCTTCAGAGATGTGTAAATTCTTCCCCTGTAACTTATCTATCTTTAATCATTGTCCTCTGAACTGCTGTTCAGATTACACCAGCAGCCACTACATCTTTGTAAATTTTAAGAAAAACAAAAACCATCAATAATTTGTATATAATTTAAACATGTCAAACTACTCATAAATAAATAATGATAGCACTCTAATTTTAATATGTTTAGTCACAATACAAGAGATAGACCGTGCACTGGATTGTTTTGAATCAATTTTTTTTTAAACCTCATACATTTCTCGTTCTCATAATGAGAAGATTCACTGAGGTTTGTGAAAGTATGTGTTAGTCTAACAAGAAATCACCTTTGTGCAATCGTATTTTTGAATGGCATACAGAAGAAAATAATCAGCAGGCAGTTTGACCTGACTGATACTTTGCACTTTTGTCGAAATATATAAAACCAATAAATATCTTCAAAGGCTTTATATATTCCAGTCCAGCTAAACCCTGCACTCATCTTTTCAAGGATTAATCTCTAGCTTTTGAATTGGTGACTTCAAGGTGGTGATTTTTTTTTCCATTTTAAATCCTAAATTGCTGAAACCACCCAGAGCCTTAACTAAGTGATTAAAAACATCACAGTGTCTGTAAATCTGCAATACTTCACTAAAGGTCAACTGAAAATGCAATGAAGTGAAAGAATGTAAAATATGGGTTGTGGATATAGCAACCTTTTAAAAAAAAATGCATGCTGGGGGAATATATATTGCTGTGTAATATCAGAAAATTGACCAAAGTTCAGTATATTCGTTAATTTTGTGATTTTTCCTTCTGACCCTTCTTTATTTTTTTTCCTTGCCGTTGATTTTTTTCTTTACAAGAAGTCTCGTTTCCTGTAAACCTTTACAGATTTGTTATTCATAAGCAATGAGATGTCACATTTAAAATCACATTTCAGATGGCAATGTTTTTCAAAAGCAGCCATCATAATTTTTCCAGAAGGCTCTTTTTAAAATTTACAGAAACCTTCGGCCTAATCCCATGAGCCCTGCTCGCACACATCTTATGATCTTATTAGCATCATATCTCTTGTAACCTGCTGTGAAAAATGCATGTGTATAGGGTTTCTCACTGTTGACCCTTTGAGGACTGAATTCATATTTTAGTTTGTAGGGTGCACATACATTTACTGCAGTGCAATTCTTTGGTGGCATTTAGTGAGGCAAGGAGAAACACTAAAAAAAAGGATTAATGTGTGGTTCACAGTGCTGGTATAAAATATATTAGAGAACTAGATCATGGAAGAGGGTGGATGATATACAGCTCTGGCCACATGTGAGAGCTGTACATTACTTAGAGACCCATTATCTAGTGTTCAAGTACATTATTTTCTAATGCGTAAGGCAAAGGTGGAAATCAAACATAAAAATCTATTCATTCCAAAAGCCCTTTCATTTAGAATTTTGTAGAAGGAAAGTTAAGTGTATTTGATCCATGTCAATAAATATGCTCCAAGGTTAGGGCCCAAGATGTAAATACTTTTATCTTGGAATCCAAAAGATAGAATTAGGAACATATTTACTAATGGACGTTATGAAAACACAAAAGGCTGCGCTGATGATAGTAATAATGACTTTTATACCTTGGAAAAATAAAATGTTCCTCATATTGCACTCAAGCACAAAGGATTACCTGGGTGAATTACATAAAAGGAAAATCAGTCAAGGAGGATTGTACATGTATAATAGAGACTGCACAATATTCAAACTAATTGAAATTAATTGAGGAAAAATTAGGCAGGCCCCAATTATCGGTGTTCAATCCTCTTTACCTGATTTTCCTCTATGGATTGCATGCAGTCAATCCCAAGCACAAGAAAATCTACCTCAAAACATTTCTGTGGAATATAAAATAAGACGAATATAAAAAGAATCAGAAAGCACATCGATGAGAACTTGTATGAAAATAACCTATTGATTCAGAGCTTTGGAAGGGGTAGATCTTTCTTACCAACATTTTGAGGGGACGACATGCCAAATTAATGGAGAAAAGCCATATGACATAGTGGCCTAAAAATTCAGCCGCATCGCACCCATTTTTCGGGCACTAAGTTCCCAATATGGCGGGTAGGAAGTAGGTAGAGGATGTCTCACCAGCGGTAGGAGTGCACACCAGCAGCATTCTAAGATCTGAAAAATGTATTTACATCAAGATCCTGTGCTTCTTACAGGTCCCGTTTTCCATTTTGCGTCGTCCCAGTACTTCACTCACCATGTGCTGACCTCGAACAGTATAACATGACACTAACTGGAAGGAAGGCCCCACGCCAGCACTGTTTAAAGGCATCAGGCAGTCATCATCATCATCAAAGACAGTCCCTCGAAATCGAGGAAGACTTGCTTCCACTCTAAAAGTGAGTTCTCAGGTGACTGTACCGTCCAATACGGGAATTACAGTCTCTGTCACAGGTGGGACAGACAGTTGTTGAAGGAAAGGATAGGTGGAGAGTCTGGTTTGCCGCACGCTCCTTCTGCTGCCTGCGCTTGCTTTCTGCATACTCTCAGCGCCGAGACTCAAGTGCTCAGCGCCCTCCCGGATGCTCTTCCTCCACTTAGGGCGGTATTTGGCCAGGGACTCCCAGGTGTCGGTGGGGATGTTGCATTTTATCAAGGAGGTTTTGAGGGTGTTCTTGAAACATTTCCTCTGCCCACCTGGGGCTCGCTTGCTGTGTAGGAGTTCCGAGTAGAGCGCTTGTTTTGGGAGTCTTGTGTGTCAGGCATGCGAAAAATGTGGCTCGCCCAACGGAGCTGGTCGAGTGTGGTCAGTGCTTCGATGCTGGGGATGTTGGCCTGATCGAGGATACTAACGTTGGTGTGTCTGTCCTCCCTATGGATTTGCAGGATCTTGCAAAGAAATCAGTTGGTGGTATTTCTCCAGCGATTTGAGGTGTCTACTGTATATGCTCCACGTCTCTGACCAATACAGGAGGGCGGGTATCACTACACTAATTAGACAGTACGCTGAAAACAGTGCCGGGACCTCTGCACATGCGTGCTAGAGTCTGCGCATATGTGCAGTAGCTCCTGGCAGGCTGTTTCGGCAAACACCGCTGCAGGCTATGGGGGAGGGGCCGAAGCACGCCGTCCCTAGCCCTGGCCGAATCAGCTCCCTCATCAGCGGCCCGCTGCATTTCCTAAGGTAGGAGTTCTATTTTTTATTTGTTATTTACGGATTGATTTTGGTGCTTTAGGTGCAGGGTTCCTTCTATTTTATTTGTTAATTAATTGTTTATTACTTTTTGTGCTTTGTTTAGTGCTTGGTGGTGCTTTAAATGCTTTGCGCCGATTCCTTAACTGTAAGTAAGATCTTTCTGTGCGGAGAAAAGTGGACACATACGCTGCCCTAAGTTAGTTTAGTACAACTTTTTTCTGACCAAATTGGCATAAATGGTGTAAGTGGCTGTGAACGCCCCTTCTTGAAAAAAAAAAATGACCTAACAAAAAACCTAACTAACTCACTTACACTGGCGGAAATTAAATGGCCATATATGTAATTAAAAAGATACACCAGAAAAATAAAGTTACACCTAAAAAAACGGTGCACGTCATGGGGAAATTTGGGCCCCATATCCCTAACAATCCGGAGAGGACCGTTACCACCCAGTATCTATAGTTACTAACATTGAGACTTAGGAACCAGAAAAATAAGACCTCTTTTTGTGTGTACTGGATTTTGTGATATTCACATGCATTTCTCCTATCTTTTGGAAGGCAGACTGATAAGCACTCTAGTGAGGCAAGACCAATTGCAAATCAACAAGCTGGTTTATTTTACAAGGAACACATAACTAAACAGCATAGAATTTTCACAGTGAGATATATCCATTTCTTATTGCTCCTTCTAACATTAAATTAATAAATTACAAAACTTTGCACTTGATATGGACCTCCCTTCATTTTACTAGTCAGTATCAGCAAACTGACTTCACTCGCTTAGAAAGAGACAGCTCTCTGTCTCAAACTCAAAGCAGACTCACTACTTAGAAAGAAAAAAAACTTGCATTTATATAGTGCCTTTGACAACCACCGGACATCTCAAAGCGCTTTAAAGCCAATGAAGTACTTTTGATGTGTGGTCACTGTTGTAATGTGGGAAGAAGAGGAGAAAATGAGAGGAATAGCCGAATCGTGTGATTCAACATCTGGCTTCGGGACCATTGCAAAATGAAGCTTCACTTCAGCGATAACTGGGAGGTGTTCGCTGGAAAAGGCAAGTTGTTTAGGAGGGACGTCCTCCATCTTAACTTCGTGGGAGCAAAAAGGCTGGTAGAGGGTGTTGAGCCTGCTTTTAAAAAGCATTGAACCCAAGTCAGAACGGAGATAGTGTAGATCAGTTCAACGTTAGTGATAACTACATAGATGCCAAGCATAAGATGAACCAGGTAGGAAGCAAATAAGAATTAATAACTTAGATGGGAGACCTTTAAATTGCTTTTATGTAAATGCAAAGAGTGTTAGAAGAAAATTGTTAGAATTGCAATGCTATGGGTGGAGAATTTAGATGTATTGTGTATTTCTGAGACATGGCTAGATGACAATGATGGCACAGAAATTCACCTAAAGGGCTACAAGGGTTTCAGATAGGATAGGGTATGTCAAATGGGAAGGGGGGGTTGCTAATTTTATCAGTGAGAATATAACAGCTAGAGGGACTTGATATTGCCTCATCTTGCTCAGCTGAAGCTATCTGGGTTCAAGTGGATCAAGCTCAGGGCGAGGATTAATTATCGGTAATTGTTATAGGCCCCCGGGTCAGACATTTGAACGTGATGAGTAATTATGGAAACGGATCACTGATGTTTTTAAATATAAAATGCCATCTTTGTTTGGTGGGTCATTTTAATTTTCCTGGCATTCAGTGGCACAATGGTTTACCTGTTGTGGGACGAGCAGCTGAAAAATGTATTGAAAATATACAAGACTGTTTCCTGACTCAACATGTTAATAAAGTAACTAGGGAAAATCATATATTGGATCTGGTATTTAGTAGTGAGCCTGACCTCATATCAGACCTCCATGTAGGGGGACATCTGGGCAACAGTGAACACAATTGGCTAGCAGAACTAAAGGTACTGAGAACCTGCAATTCGTATTGGAATTTCAGAAGAGCAAACTTCTCTAAAATGGCAGATGATTTGGAACAGGTAAATTGGCTAACCCTCCTCAGTGGTGATGCAATGTTGAATATAAATGGAAAGTTTTTAAGAATCAGATTAAAAATGCAGTAAATAAACATGTACCTAAAATCAAAAGAAGGAAATGTGGTAAGAAAAAGCCACGGTGGCTGGCTGGCTGGCTATGTACAAAACAAATAAGATGTAAACAGAAATGTTTCTCTAAATTAAAGAAATGTAACACTCAAACAAATAGGGTTGAATAAAAAGAACTAAAGAAAACTAAGGCTGCTATTAAATCAGCAAAATGACTAATGAAAAAAGGATTGTCGACAACTGTGGCAGTAATGGGGAGAGCTTTTTTTTTTAGTTATGTGAAGAGTCAGAGAACTATCAAAGACAGTATTGGGCTACTGAAAGATGTTCAAGGACAGCTTACAAATGACTCACTGAGTATGGTGGAAATATTAAATTAATACTTTGCATCAGTTTTCACCCTTGAAGATGATGTTCAAATATTAGAATTGATGGGCCCAAGTTTCTGTAAAAACGGCGCACCTCCCTAAGGTGTGCTGACTTTCTGCAATAAAAAGGGCGCAGTAAAATTACCTTGTGATTCTGCGAATTGCTCAGGACGTCTTTGAGCTCGGCATAGCGCAGCACAAGGGATCGGGTGCGGAGCCAGGTCCTGGCACTGAAAACAGTGCCGGGACCTCTGCACATGCGCGCTAAAGTGTGCGCGCACATGCAGTAGCTCCTCGCCCCGAGGCTGCGTGGGAGGGGCCCGAAGCACGCTGTCCCTAGCCCTGGCCGAATGGGCTCCCCAGGCAAAGATTGGGAGCGGGGCTCCCTCCCGTTCAGCTCCCTCGCCCCCCTCCCTCCCGTTCAGCTCCCCCCCACCCCCTCCCCCCACGTTCAGCTCCCCCCCACCCCCTCCCCCCACGTTCAGCTCCCCCCCACCCCCTCCCCCCACGTTCAGCTCCCCCCTCCCCTCTCCCCTCTTCTCCCCCCTCCCCTATTCCCCCCCTCCCTCTCCCCTACCCCCCTCCCTCTCTCCTCTCCCCCCCTTTCCTCTTCCCCCCCTCCTCCTTCTCTCTTCCCGCCCTCCTCTCCCCTCCACCCCCTCCCTCTACCCCTCGCTGTCAGAAACACAGAGACGCTGACAGAGACAGAGAGAGAGAGAGAGAGAGACACTGACACTGACAGAGACAGAGGGAGAGAGAGAGAGAGAGAAACTGGTGGTGGGGGGGGGGGGGAGGTGCGGTTCCAGCAAGCTGTTGGAGGGCTCCCAGTGCTGCAGTAGGTGAGTAGAGACTAATTTTTTATTTATTGAGTGATTTTTTTTTTTTTTTTTATTTTGTAATTTTTTTGGATTGATTTATTGGTTGATTTATTGATTTATTTATCATTTATTATTGATGATGGCTCTTTATTTGTAAAATTGAAGTGTTTAATGTTTGTAAACTTCCCTCCCCCCTCATCTCTCGTTCTCTACGCCTGATTTATAAGTGTAGGCAAGGTTTTTCTGAGCGTACAAAAATCTACACTTACTCCATTCTAAATTAGTTTGGAGTAAGTTTTCGCTGCCTAAACTTGCAAAACAGGCGCAAGTGGTTGGACACGCTTCCTTTTGGAAAAAAAATCTGTTCTAAAATGAAACTATTCTAACTCACTAGAACTGGAGCAAACTAAATGCCAAGAATTGCAATTTCTAAGATGCTCCATTCTAAACTAGTTGCTCCAAAAAATTAGTAGCAACTTAGGCCGAAACTTGCGCCCAGTAATACTGGTTTTACTACTAGTAACATTAACATAGATAAGCATATTGTTTTAAAAAGAATTAAGAATTTAAAAATAGATAGAGCAGCAGGGCCGGATGATATCCACCCGAAGGTCCTCTGGGAGATGGGACATGTGCTGTGCGAGCCCCTGGCCTGTATTTTTAATAGCTCACTTCACTCTGAAATGGTTCCTACAGATTGGAAGGCAGGTAATGTAGTCCCCATTTTTAAAAAAGGTGACAAGGCAGACCTGGGTAACTATAGGCTCATCAGTTTAACATCAGTAATAAGGAAGATGCTTCAAAGAATCATAAGGGATGCAACATGTGAATACTTGGAAAGGGAGGGACATATTAGGGACACTTCAGAAAAAAGAGGTCATGTCTCACAAATCTAATTGTATTTTTTTAAGAAGTTGGAGGATGAGGGAAACCCAGTAGACACTGTCTACTTAGATTTCCAAAAAGCTTTTGACAAGGTTCCGCACAAGAGGTTTCTCTATAAGATCGGAGCCTCTGGTATTAGTGGTAATATATTGAACTGGATACAGAACTGGCTGGCAGGAGACAGGCATAGAGTAGTTATGGATGGATTTGGATCTGTTTGGAGACCGGTCACCAGTGGTGTCCCACAGGGATCAGTGTTGGGACCGTTGCTTTTTACTATTTTTATTAATGATCTGGATTCAGGGGTTGGCAGCACAATTTACAAATGATACCAAGATTTGTGCGAGTGCTAGAACTGTAGAAGAGGCTTGTCTGATTTAGGCAGATCTTAATGCGTTGGGAGACTGGGCTCATGACTGGAAAATGATGTATAACTTAGATAAGTGTAGTATTATGCATATAGGCAGGGCAAATACACCCTCCAGGGAAAGGCATTAAAGATGGTGGAGATAGAAAGAGAATTGGGCATTCTAGTGCATACATCCTTAAAGGTACATGAGCAATGCCGTGCAGCGATAGCTACAGCAAATAGGGTGTTGGGGTGTATCCATAGGACAATTGAGTCGAAGACGGTGTATACTGTTTTGTCCTTGTACAAGACCTTAGTCAGGCCGCACTTGGAACACTGTATCCAGTTTTGGTCTCCTCACATGGTGGTGGAGGCAGACGAGGGCCACTAGACTAATTCCAAGTCTAAAGCATCTTAGTTATAGAGGGCACCAGGTTTCGGCCTCAGTTGCTCCTGATTTTTTGGAGCAACTGGTGTAGAACGGAGTAGCTTAGAAATTCAAATTCTCGGCATTTAGTTTGCTCCAGTTCTAGTCAGTTAGAACAGTTTTACTTTGGAACAGAATTTTTTTTTCAAAAGGGGGCGTGTCCGGCCACTTACGCCTGTTTTTAAAGTTTTGGCAGTGAAAACTTACTCCAAACTAACTTAGAAGGGAGTAAGTGAAGATTTTTGTACGCTCGAAAAAACCTTGTCTACACTTTAGAAAATCAGACGGAGGTTACAAATCAGGCGTAGGGAAATGGGGGGGAGAGGGGTTTAAAGGGAAGTTTACAAATATTAAACACTTCAGTTTTACAAATAAAGAGCCATCATCAATAATAAATGATAAAAACATCAATAAAGCAACCAATAAACCAATCAAAAAAAATTACTAAGAAATAATTTTTTTTTTAAATCAATAAATAGAACATTTTCTACTTACCGACTGCAGCACCAGGAGCCCTCCAACAGCGTGCTGGAATGCCCCCCCCCCCCGTGTGTCTTTGTCAGTGTCTCTCACTCTCTGTCTGTCTGTCTGTGTGTGTCTCTCACTCTCTGTCTGTCAGTGTCTGTGTTTCTGACAGCGAGGGGTGGAGGGGAGGGGGAGGATGGGGAGGGGGGGTGGAGGGGGGAAGAGGGGGTGAGCGACAAGTGAGGGAGGGGAGGGGGGTGAGGGAAGGGAGGGGAGGGGTTGAGAAGGGAGGGAGGGAGGGGAGGGGGGGTGAGAAGGGAAGGGGGGTGAGAAGGCAGGGAGGGTGAGAAAGGAGGGAAGAGAGAGGGAGGAGGGGGGTGAGAGAAGGGAGGGAAGGGGGGAAGAGAAGGGAGGGAGGGGAAGGGGTGAGAGAAGGGAGAGAAGGGAGAGAGAGAGAGAGAGAGAGAGAGAGAGAGAGAGAGAGAGAGAGAGAGAGAGAGAGAGAGAGAGAAAGAAAGAAAGAAAAGAGAGGGAGGCTGAACGGGCCGGGCCCAAGACTTCGAGCTTAGACTTACCGGATTGACAGGTAGGTGGCGTCGGGTCCGGGAGCGCGGATCGGGGGGAGCGCGGGTCGGGGCGGAGGGGTCGGTCGGGGGGGGCGGAGATCGGTCGGGGGGGCGGGGGGAGATCGGTCGGGGGGGGGGGGGGGGGGGGAAGGAGATCGGTCGAGAGCGGAGGTTGGTCGGGAGGGGGGGGGGGGGAAGGTCGGGAGCGGGGGAAGCGGAGGTCGGGTCGGGGGGGGTGGGAGCGGGAGTCAAGTCGGGTCGGGTCCGGTCCGGAGGAAGCAGGAGCTGGGTGTGGGAGGCAGCCTTATGCACGCAGCCCCAGTGAGGCCATTCGGCCAGGGCTAAGGGCTGCGTGCTTCGGGCCCCTCCCACACAGTTTTATGCGCCTGGAGCTACTGCACTTGCGCGCCCACTGTAGTGCGCATGTGCAGAGGTCCCGGCACTGTTTTCAGCGCAGGGACCTAGCTCCGCCCCCTACAGCTTGTGCTGCGCCGTGCCGAGGGCCAGAGGACCAGCAGGGAGCCGGAGAATCTGCAAGTTTTTTTCAGGCGCACTTTGTGTCCAGGTCGGGGCTGCGCCATTCTAGGCGTGGCCCGAAACTTGGGCCCAAAGATAGGTTAAAAGAGTTGGGACTCTTCACCTTAGAGCAACGTAAACTTAGGGGGGATATGACTGAGGTTTATAAGATAATGAAGGGAATATATAGTGCTCCAGCTGATCATTTATTTCAACTAAATAGGCTAGGCAAGACTAGGGGACACAAATTTAAGTTGTATATAAGGCTAGATCTAGGTTAGATGTCAGGAGGTGGTTCTTTTCACAGAGAATAGTCGACCTCTGGAACAAGCTGCCCTCTCATGTGGCGGATGCAGACTCACTGAACCCCTTCAAGCAAAAGCTGGATTTGTTTCCGGCTGCGGCGGAGATTAACTCTTACAGAAGTTGGGAATGTAGGGAATTTAATGGCCAGAGTGATCTCCTGGACTAGTTTAGATCGCCTAGATGGGTTGGAGAGGAATTTCCCAGATTTTTTTCAAGCTGTTCTTTTGCCTCTCCCAGGAGATTACATGGTTTCAGCTGGGGTGGAGTGTATAAGTTGTGATACACAAGGTATCGCAATTGGGTGGGAAAGGCTCAATGGATCAGATGGTCTTTACCTGTCCGTCATTGTTCGTATGTTCGTTAAGAGCGAGCGCACAAGAGTGAACGCACCAAAGGTGTAACCTATGCCCTGTCACAGCTCTCCCGTGTTGAGGATTGGCTTATTGAGCAGTCAATCAAAGCTACCACCTCCCCCTTTGGTCCTATGGCAGTTATATTGTTCCATGGCAGTTACATTGTCCTATCAGCTCAGCTACCTGCTTTGTCCAATAAATGAAACCAATTCAACATTATATACATTTCCTATTAGAAATATGCTATGGATTGAGTATTATAAAAAATCGAGCACATTTGTCATAAAATATTTATTTATATAAGAGAGTGATCAACAGGTGGAATGGTTTGCCAGAATAATTGGTTCAGGTCAAAACAGAGGACTTATTAACAACAAGATGCTGTATTAGAAAAACTGCAAGGTTGGTATTCTGGAAGGATGAGATCAAATTGTGGAGACACTTTCTTGTGATCTTATAAAATTACATCCATGAAACAGTCAACATGTTTATTTTATTGTGCCATAAATTGCGGCCTCTCCGGGTGCGTACTACGATGTGCGAAAGCGCCCGAAGAGACCCCGCAAGAAACAAAGAAAATAGGTGCAGGAGTAGGCCAATTGGCCCTTCAAGGCTGCACCACCATTCAATATGATCATGGCTGATCATGCAACTTCAGTACCCCATTCCTGCTTTCTCTCCATACCCCTTGATCCCTTTAGCCATAAGGGCCACATCTAACTCCCTTTTGAATATATCTAACAAACTGGCCTCAACAACTTTCGGTGGTAGAGAATTCTACAGGTTCACAATTCTCTGAGTGAAGAAGGTTCTCTTCATCTCAATCCTAAATGGCTTACCCCTTATCCTTAGACTGTGAACCCTGGTTCTGGATTTCCCCAACATCGGGAACATTTTTCCTGCATCTAACCTGTCCAATCCCGTCAGAATTTTAAATGTTTCTTTGAGATCCCCTCTCATTCTTCTTAATTCCAGTGAATATAAGCCTAGTTGATCCAGGCTTTCTTCATATGTCAGTGCTGCCATCCCGGGAATCAGTCTGGTGAACCTTCGCTGCACTCCCTCAATAGCAAGAATGTCCTTCCTCAGATTAGGAGGCCAAAACTGTACACAATATTCAAGGTGTGGCCTCACAAAGGCCCTGTACAACTGCAGTAAGACCTCCCTGTTCCTATACTCAAATCCTCTCGCTATGAAGGTCAACATGCCATTTGCCTTCTTCACCGCCTGCTGTACCTGCATGCCAACTTTCAATGACTGATGTACCATGACACCCAGGTCTCATTGCACCTCCCCTTTTCCTAATTCATCACCATTCAGATAATATTCTGCTTTCCTGTTTTTACCATCAAAGTGGATAACCTCACATTTATCTACATTATACTGCATCTGCCATGCATTTGCCCACTCACCTAACCTGTCCAAGTCACCCTGCAGCCTCTTAGCATCCTCTTCACAGCTCACACTGCCACCCAGTGTCATCTGCAAACTTGGAGATATTGCATTCAATTCCTTGGTCTAAATCATTAATGTATATTGTAAATAGTTGAGATCCCAGCACTGAGCCCTGCGGTACCCCACTAGTCTCTGCCTGCCATTCTAAAAGGGACCTGTTTATCCCTGCTCTCTGCTTCCTGTCTGCTAACCAGTTCTCTATCCACGTCAATACATTACCCCCAATACCATGTGTTTTAATTTTGCACACTAATCTCTTGTGTGGAACCTTGTCAAAAGCCTTTTGAAAGTCCAAATACACCACATCCACTGGTTCTCCCTTGTCCATTCTACATCCTCAAAAAATTCTAGAAGATTTGTCAAGCATGATTTCCCTTTCATAAATACATGCTGACTTGGATCGATCCTGTCAGTGCTTTACAAATGCGTTGCTATTACATCTTTAATAATTGATTCCAACATTTTCCCCACTACCGATGTCAGGCTAACCGGTCTATAATTCCGTGTTTTCTCTCTCCCTCCTTTTTTAAAAAGTGGGGTTACATTAGCTACCCTCCAATCCATAGGAACTGATCTCGAGTCTTCAGAATGTTGGAAAATGACCATCAATGCATCCACTTCCTTAAGTACTCTGGGGTGCAGAATATCGGCTTTCAATCCCATCAATTTCCCGAACACAATTTCCTGACTAATAAGGATTTCCTTCAGTTCCTCCTTCTCGCTAGACCCTCAGTCCCCTAGTATTTCCGGAAGGTTATTTGTGTCTTCCTTAGTGAAGACAGAACCAAAGTATTTATTCAATAGGTCTGCCATTTCTTTGTTCCAAATTATAAATTCACCTGATTCTGACTGCTAGGGACCTACATTTGCCTTCGCTAATCTTTTTCTCTTCACATATCTATAGAAGCTTTTGCAGTCAGTTTTTATGTTCCCTGCATGCTTCCTCTCATACTCTATTTCCCCCCTCCTAATTAAACCCTTTGTCCTCCTCTGCCGAATTCTAAATTTCTCCCAGTCCTCAGGTTTGCTGCTTTTTCTGGCCAATTTATATGCCTCTTCCTTGGATTTAACACTATCCCTAATTTCCCTCGTTAGCCACGGTTTCCCGTTTTATTTTTACGCCAGACAGGGATGTACAATTGCTGAAGTTCATCCATGTGTTCTTTAAATGTCTGCCATTGCCTATCCACCATCAACCCTTTAAGTATCATTCGCCAGTCTATCCTAGCCAATTCATGTCTCATACCATCAAAGTTACCTTTCTTTAAGTTCAGGACTCTAGTCTCTGAATCACTGTGTCACTCTCCATCTTAATGAAGAATTCTACCATATTATGGTCACTCTTCCCCAAGGGCCTCGCACAACAAGATTGCTAATTAATCCTCTCTCATTACACAACGCCCAGTCTCGGGTGGCCAGCTCTCCAGTTGGTTCCTCGACATATTGGTCTAGAAAATCATCCCTTATACACTCCAGGAAATTTTCCTCCATCGTATTGCTACCAGTTTGGTTAGCCCAATCTATATGTAGATTAAAGTCACCCATGATAACTGCAAGTTCCGGGTTTAGGCGCACAAAGCACATGCGCCTCAACTCGGCCCTTGTGATCTGTCAAAATTTCTTTTGACAGATCGCCCGCCTCCCTGCCCAACTCTTGCCCAGCAAATGTCGTTCAAACTCTTATGCCTGATAAAAGTGGGCTTAAGGCCTGCTTTTACCAGTGTAAGAGTTTTAAAAGATAGAAAAAATAAATGTTATTACTTATTTGTACATTAAAAACCCTGCCCATGAAGATAAATTTATGTTTAACACTAGTAGAACATTTAACAAATTTCAAAAAAAATATTTTTTTAATAAAACATTGAACTTAATTTAATTTCTATTACTTTTTAAAAAGTGAAACATTCTTTATATTTGTGTGCACGTTTTTTTTGTTTTTAGGAGTATTCTCATTGATAATACGACATTGTGATTGGTGGTCCAGGCCCACATGATCCCAGGATACAATTACACTCCTGGGTTGCGTGGACCTCTGCACAGGGATGTGCATCTAGGCCTTGGAGCTGAAGTGTTCGTTCCTCCGGGACCACCAGATAATTTCATTAAAAACATTTTGATCATAGGCATCTGCCCGCGGGAAGCCTCCGACCGCAATCTTTGAAACTTTTATGTACAATATTTTGGGCCAAAGACCCCAGTGCAGCTGATGCTCATTTTCCATTCAATACTTCCACAAACATATTCTAAATTGCCCAATTTAGTTTTCCTACCATAACAAAATATCACAATGATTTCCCCAGTTATGTGTATCTCCTCACGAAGGACATGAAAGTCCAAAGAGCTAGAAATTGCGGTCGGAGGCTTCCGACCCGTGAAACAATTACCAAAGTACCTGCTGGCAGCCAGGCTGCGAAAAGTTGTGGTCTCAGCCTCGAGGCAGAGGGCAGCATAATGGTCCACGGATCCCAGGACACAGGCGATTCGGAAGCGTACTTGGAATCACGTGCGCCTGGTGCTCCAATCAATAAGCAGAATTCCATTTCAATCATTTACCAAGGGAATCCTCTCATGAATTGCAATGGAATTCCGAAATGTAATAATTAAACAATTAACAGAATTGAAATTTTATTCATTATCGTCATTCCACCAACAGACTAATGGGACTCAAGGTAGACAAGTCCCCTGGTCCTGATGAAATGCATCCCAGGGTATTAAAAGAGATGGCGGAAGTTATAGCAGATGCATTCGTTATAATCTTCCAAAATTCTCTGGACTCTGGGGAGGTACCAGCGGATTGGAAAGCAGCTAATGTACCACCTCTGTTTAAAAAGGGGGCAGACAAAAGGCAGGTTAGTTTAACATCTGTAGTGGGGAAAATGCTTGAAACTATCATTAAGGAAGAAATAGCGGGACATCTAGATAGGAATAGTGCAATCAAGCAGATGCAGCATGGATTCATGAAGGGGAAATCATGTTTAACTAATTTACTGGAATTCTTTGAGGATATAACGAGCATGGTGGATAGAGGTGTACCGATGGATGTGGTGTATTTAGATTTTCAAAAGGCATTCGATAAGGTGCCACACAAAAGGTTACTGCAGAAGTTAAAGGTACGCGGAGTCAGTGGAAATGTATTAGCATGGATAGAGAATTGGCCGGCGAACAGAAAGCAGAGAGTCGGGATAAATGGGTCCTTTTCGGGTTGGAAATCGGTGGTTAGTGGTGTGCCACAGGGATCGGTGCTGGGACCACAACTGTTTACAATATACATAGATGACCTGGAAGAGGGGACAGAGTGTAGTGTAACAAAATTTGCAGATGACACAAAGATTAGTGGGAACGCGGGTTGTGTAGAGGACACAGAGAGGCTGCAAAGAGATTTAGATAGGTTAAGCGAATGGGCTAAGGTTTGGCAGATGGAATACAATGTCGGAAAGTGTGAGGTCATCCACCTTGGGAAAAAAAAACAGTAAAAGGGATTATTATTTGAATGGGGAGAAATTACAACATGCTGCGGTGCAGAGGGACCTGGGGGTCCTTGTGCATGAATCCCAAAAAGTTAGTTTGCAGGTGCAGCAGGTAATCAGGAAGGCAAATGGAATGTTGGTCTTCACTGCGAGAGGGATGGAGTACAAAAGCAGGGAGGTCCTTCTGCAACTGTATATGGTATTGGTGAGGCCACACGTGGAGTACTGCGTGCAGTTTTGGTCACCTTACTTAAGGAAGGATATACTAGCTTTGGTAGGGGTACAGAGACGATTCACTAGGCTGATTCCGGAGATGAGGGGGTTACCTTATGATGATAGATTGAGTAGACTGGGTCTTTACTCGTTGGGAGTTCAGATGGATGAGGGGTGATCTTATAGAAACATTTAAAATAATGAAAGGGATAGACAAGATAGAGGCAGAGAGGTTGTTTCCACTGGTCAGGGAGGCACAGCCTCAAAATACAGGGGAGCCAATTTAAAACCAAGTTGAGAAGGAATTTCTTCTCCCAGAGGGTTGTGAATCTGTGGAATTCTCTGCCCAAGGAAGCAGTTGAGGCTAGCTCACTGAAAATATTCAAGTCACAGAGAGATAGATTTTTAACCAATAAGGGAATTAAGGGTTATGGGGAGCGGGCGGGTAAGTGGAGCTGAGTCCACGGCCAGATCAGCCATGATCTTGTTGAATGGCGGAGCAGGCTCGAGGGGATAGATGGCCGACTCCTGTTCCTAATTCTTATGTTCTCATGTTCTTATGTAACCTCAATAAAAATTTAATTTTTTTTGATAATTTTATACATTAAAACTATAATCCGGGCCAATATTTGCATAAACTCATTTAATACAGTGCATGTGCATAATTTAGGATATTAAAATGTTTAATTAAAGCCTTAGATATTCCATTACACTGATGCAAGCAGGCCCTGCGCTTGCTTGCATCAACCGTAAGACTTGTGAGTGCAATTCCTGGCCAGTCGCTGAGCAAATAGCCCAACTCTGCGCCAGCGATTGCTTTCTCGTGGCTCCCGCAGATGGCCCGTCAATGTGTATGATGACAGGCCACAAGTTTGGGATTTCATGCATGCAGAAATTCTAAACTTGCAGGGCATTTCAAAGGGAATGCGACATATACACTGCAATTTCAGGGCCATTATCTTTGTAACACTGATAAACACTTGCATTTATACAGCGCCTTTCATGATTACCTGACATCTCAAAGTGTTTTACAGCCAATGAAATACTTTTTGAATTGTAGTCACTGTTGTAACGTGGGAAACGCGGCAGCCAACTTGCGCACAGCAAGCTCCCACAAACAGCCACGTAATGAAGACCAGATAATCAGTGTTTTTGTTGTGTTGATTGAGGGATAAATATTGGCCAGGACACTGGGGATAAGTCCCCGAAATAGTGCCATGGGATCTTTTAAGTCAACTTGAGAGAGCAGACAGGGTCTCGGTTTAACATCACATTCGAAAGACGGAGAGAGAGGGAGAGGGGGAGAGGGGGAGAGAGGGAGAGAGGGGGGGGCGAGGGGAGAGAGGAGGGGCGAGGGGAGAGAGAGAGGGGAGGGGGAGAGAGGGAGGGGGAGAGAGAGGGAGGGGGAGAGAGAGAGAGAAAAAAAAGAGAGAGAGAGAGAGAGAGAGAGAGAGAGAGAGAGAGAGAGAGAGAGAGAGAGAGAGCGAGAGAGAAAGCGAGAGTGAGTGAGAGAGAGAGGGAGAGCGAGAGAGAGAGAGCGAGAGAGAGCGAGCGAAACAGTGTGCAAGAGAGTTGCACCAGACGGGGAATGTGCGGGGAGAGAGTAAAGAGGGAGAGTGTGTTGACTAATAAGGAAAAGGTCTTTCAGCTGGAATGCTCACATTCTTGCATTACTACTGCCAACAAAGCTTTGCTGTAATATTAGTTCCTGCTTAACCAATCATTCTAAAGTAGGTCCAGATGATAAAGGTCCATCAGTTCATTTAATTTCATCCGCTAGAATGCCTAACAATATAAGAAAATCAATAGCAAGAAAAAGCCATTCAGTCCACCAATACCTACGCTACGTTCTTTTCATTAGAGCCTCTAGCTTGTCCATGACCTGGCACCGCCACCTTTGTTGGCAAACTATTCCATGTGTATAAGAAAATAATTCCTGATGTCTGTCCTAAATTTGACATCATAACCCTGAACCAGTGTACTTTTGTTCTGTTGCCCTGGCATATGTGAAATGAATAAATAAGCATTACATTGTCTACCCTGGTAAGTATCTTCCATAAGGTCTTCTTTCAAGGATGAAGACCCCGAACTTATGTTTTTCACTCTGACACAGGGTATCAAACTCATTGTTCTCTTCTGCATTATCTAAAACCTTAGATGGGCCACTTATGTCAAGTGATCAACAACAACTTGCATTTATACAGCACCTTTAACTTAGTAAAACGTCCCAAAGTGCTTCACAGGAACAAAATCAGCAGAATCTGACACCGGGCCACATAAGGTGATATTAAGACAGGTGACCAAAGAGGTAGGTTTTAAGGAGCATCTTAAAGGAGGAGAAGTAGAGAGACGGAGAGGTTTCGGGAGGGAATTCCAGAGCTTAGGGCTTAGACAGCTGGATGCACAGCCGTCAAAGGAGGGGCAAAGGAAATTGGGGATGCACAAGAGGCCAAAATTGTAACAATGCAGAGTTCTCGGTGGGTTGTAGGGCTTGAAGAGGTTACTGAGATAGGGAGGGGCGAGACCATGGAGTGATCTGAACACAAGGATGAGAATTTTAAATGATCAGATCCATATACATAATTAATAAACATAAAATGAGAGCAAAATGCTTCATTGGGAGGTTGGTTAAATATGGCAGTGATATTTTTGACTTTTCAGTTCATATTCAATATATTAGCATGCATATTATTCTATTTTTCTACATATATTTATGTATGAATAACAGATTGGTATGCATGTTTTATGTATAACGAAAATGCAATACTAGTACCTGTTTCTAAGCAGTAATATATTTTCAAAATTTTTAACTCACCAACATAAAGGTTTTTAAATGACCCTTCACCATTTACTGATTTGAAGAAATATTTAGTCACCTGTTATCACCCGATAGCACATTGTTCATTACCTCTGGCTAAGATACAGAAGTAAACTGTAAACGACAGTATACATTTTTTAAATTGAGAGATTAAATAACAGGTTGGACAGTATAAGAGTTTAATGCATCTTAATTATTAATCCCGTACTCAAAGGTCAAAGAGGATAAAAAGAAACTTAAATACACAGAATTCCATACAGCTTCAGTCAGCAGCAAGCACTGCAACATCATGATCCAGTGATAATAGATGGCTATCTCTCTGAAGCAATACATGGGTGCTCTTAATAAGTGGAAATTTTTCACTTTGAATTCTAAAGATGAAATGATAAAAACAAATTACTGCACTAAAGTAGATATTGAAAGAACGATTTGTGTATTGAATACAAGTTGCTTGAAGGCTGAAGTTTCCTTTTTCAGGGAGGAATAGTTTTAAGACTAATGAACCACCCAAGCAATACAATATAAAGTATTCAATTTTAATAATAATCCAGTTCACAACAATATACACAAAAATGACAATGCTGACAAAAAAGTCAGAATCTAGGGAAACATCGAACCCTATAGGGCCAAGTTTCCACAGGAGTTGCTCCTATTTTTTTGGAGCAACTAGTTTTTTTTGGAGTATCTTAAAAATCACAATTCTCCACATTTAGTTTGCTCCAGTTTCAGTGAGTTAGTTCAGTTTCTTTTTTAGTTCAATTTTTTTTCGAAAGGGGGCGTTACCAGCCACTTACGCCTGTTTTGGCCATTTAAGCAAGCTTAGACAGCGAAAAGTTACTCCAAACAAACTTAGGCCAGCGTATGTGTCCACTTTTGTACGCTCATAAAAACCTTGCGGAGACTTAAGAAATGAGCGCAGGTAGCCAGAGATAGGGTGGTGGGGGGAAAAGAAGTTAGAGGATTTTCCGAAGCACTAAACACCTTCAGAACAATATTAAAGAAGCATAAGTACATTTAAAGCACTAAGCACTAAACAAAGCAGTACATTAAAAGCAGCAAGACTTTCAGAGCACTAAACAAAGCATAACATGTAATAAGCAATTAATTAATAAAAAATAGAAGCCCTATCTTTATGTGAAGGGAAGGCAGCGGACCGCCGATAAGGGAGAGGGAGGAGGGGAGAGGGGAGGAGGGGGCGCTAGAGGAGGAGGGGGCGCAATGGGGGGAGGAGGGGGAAAGAGAGGAGGGGGAAAAGAGAGGAGGGGGGAAAAGAGAGGAGGGGGGAAAAGAGAGGAGGGGGGAAAAGAGAGGAGGGGGGAAAAGAGAGGAGGGGGGAAAAGAGAGGAGGGGGGAAAAGAGAGGAGGGGGGAAAAGAGAGGAGGGGGGAAAAGAGAGGAGGGGGGAAAAGAGAGGAGGGGGGAAAAGAGAGGAGGGGGGAAAAGAGAGGAGGGGGGAAAAGAGAGGAGGGGGGAAAAGAGAGGAGGGGGGAAAAGAGAGGAGGGGGGAAAAGAGAGGAGGGGGGAAAAGAGAGGAGGGGGGAAAAGAGAGGAGGGGGAAAAGAGAGGAGGGGGGGAAAGAGAGGAGGGGGGAAAAGAGAGGAGGGGGGAAAAGAGAGGAGGGGGGAAAAGAGAGGAGGGGGGAAAAGAGAGGAGGGGGGAAAAGAGAGGAGGGGGGAAAAGAGAGGAGGGGGGAAAGAGAGGAGGGGGGAAAGAGAGGAGGGGGGAAAGAGAGGAGGGGGGAAAGAGAGGAGGGGGGGAAAGAGAGGAGGGGGGAAAAGAGAGGAGGGGGAAAAAGAGAGGAGGGGGGAAAAGAGAGGAGGGGGGAAAAGAGAGGAGGGGGGAAAAGAGAGGAGGGGGAAAAGAGAGGAGGGGAAAAGAGAGGAGGGGAAAAGAGAGGAGGGGGGAAAAGAGAGGAGGGGGGAAAAGAGAGGAGGGGGAAAAGAGAGGAGGGGGGAAAAGAGAGGAGGGGGGAAAAGAGAGGAGGGGGGAAAAGAGAGGAGGGGGGAAAAGAGAGGAGGGGGGAAAAGAGAGGAGGGGGGAAAAGAGAGGAGGGGGAGAACGAGAGGAGGGGGGAGAAAGAGAGGAGGGGGGGAAAGAGAGGAGGGGGGGAAAGAGAGGAGGGGTGGAAAGAGAGGAGGGGGGGAAAGAGAGGAGGGAGAGAGGAGGGGGGGGAAAGAGAGGAGGGGGAGAGGAGGGGATGGGGGGGCACAACGCTAAACAGACGAGCTTGCCCAGATCCCATCCTACTTACGTCTTGACCCTTGAAAGGTGCCTGGCACTGTGGAACAGTATCGATTATAACTCACCGCTTTCAGAAGAGTAGCAAGTGGAGAAAATCAGAAGGATATATGCTAGTCATCACTTCCTTATTGAAAGGGCTATTTTTCCCAACACTATCAAGACATGAATTGCAAGAATATCCAAGTCTTTACCCATCTTTCCTGCTTGATGACTTATCGCGCTTGATTTATTGAAAACGGTAATAAACACAACAGAGGGGCCAAGTTCCCTCGCAGGTCGCGGCGGGGAGCCCATTCGTCCAGGGCTAGGGGCAGCGTGCTTCGGGTCCCTCCCACACAGCCTGCAGCACACGCACACAGAATCTGGGGGTGAAGAGCTACTGCACATGCGCGCACACTCCAGCAGAGGTCCCGGCATTGTTTCCAGCGCCGGGACCTGGCTCCGCACCCCCACTGGTTCTGCTGTGCTTCGCCGAGTCCAAAGGAGGCTTGATGAGCATGGAGAATACCACGGTAAGGATCAGGCTCGCTTTTTGTTCCAGAAAGTCGGCGGACCTCACGGAGGTGCGCCATTCTAAGGGTCGGTGGTAACTTGGCCCTAATGTTGCTACAATTCTCAGACTGTGCCTCCAAAACATTATTTTTTCTGGTAGCAGTCAGTTTATATTTGGGTAACGACCACTATTAATAATTAAAGAATGACTAATAGTGGAAGATTGGATAGTTGATGTGTGGCTTTTTGGAATCTAACTAATGTTTGTGATGCCAGACTATTATAATTTTCCAAATTTTAACAAAACCAATATTAAAGATTACCCAATGCAAACTGTATAATGTTTCATATTCTCAAACTTAGAGAGCTCAACCCTACCATAGGAAGATGTCAGGAAACATATTCTCAAATTGGGTTTGTGTTCTACTCGATTTAGTACTGCAATCTACAGCTATACATTATACAAACACAGCATACTGCAGACTACTGTCACATAACTATCAAAAGTGAGATTCTAATAAATATTTAATTGTTTTTGTGGACAGTGTATTTGTAATGATGTAAGTTAAATATTTAATAATAGCTGAAAAGGAAAGTCATTCTGAATATTTCAGGTGCCATTTTGTGAAAGTTTATTTTATAATTAGCTATTCTTAAAGGCTTTTATATTACATTTTCCTACTGCCTTCATTTATGTTGTTCACTGTGGTACCTTATGTTTCTCACCATTTTTTACACTCTTATTTAGATCTGATTATTTATTTGACATAAATATATAAACTGAAAGGCATCAATATTCAGCTTCTTTGCACAATATAGTACTCTGATGTGCGGTAGGTCTCTAGACTATAATAAAGAGGAAAACAATATTGAAGATATAATGATAAAAGATTAATGTACAGATTCTAACATCATATTGCAAGTCAGAATGACATACGGCTGCTCTCTGTCATCCAGTCAAGCTCCATAAGCCACTTCTCATTTACCTCTCAATCTTTTAAAATCACTTATCTGAAATTATGTACCACTGAAACCATTGCTGATTTGGAGTCATTCTCCTTTAACAGACCACAGTATAACTCCATTACCCAAGTGAACTCCAAAAGATGCTTTAAATATATATAATTCACATTAATAATTATTCACGCTATCGATTTTTTCTAGCCTTGTCAACCTGCAGTTCAAAATCACAAAATATCATGTTGCGTGCAATTTCCTAAAAATTGCACGTTCAAATCAAATCTTTAAAAAGGTACTTTCTTTATAAACCTTGCCCTCCTTTTCCAGAATTTATTTAAGTTGTAATGGCATAATACTGTAAATTAAATCATGCAGCTAAAGAATTCCAGGGTTGAAAGTGACAATTTGCTAAGGTGAGCTGATATTAAAAAAAACTCCATAAAATTTATATTTCTGTGGATGAAAAATTTATCAAAAGAGCAATGCCAGCAATACAGGACTGGGTGTTTATACAGATGAATGCATATTTAAAGTTTGACATTGAAGATACACCCTGCTTACATTTTGGGTCTTTTTTTTATATAAACGATTCCCGCTTTAAAATTTTCAGCTTCCATATTTTTATATTACTCTTCCAGATGAGACCCAACTCCCTGTGACCTAAAGATTATCTTCACTAGTCCTGACATCTCGGTAAGCTTTCTGTAGTGTGTCCCCATAATGAAAAGAGGGGGTGAACATGGATAATACCTATATTACAACAGTGACTACACTTCAAAAGTACTTCATTGGCTTTAAAGCGCCTTGCGATGTCTGGTGGTCGTGAAAGGCACGATATAAATCCAAGTCTTTCTTATCGTTCTTTATACATAAAAATGGCCACAGGGATCGTGGTACACGATTAACCCTCGCCCGTTCATAGTGCTGCAGGTAGTACACTAAATTCATGCTGCCTGCTCTTTCGAATGTTTTCAGTAGGCAGCCAGTGCTACCTGCACTGTTTATTGACTGCATGCATCAGCAGGGGCCCGATATCACAAGTGTCCAGCGCTACTTAAAGGCAGCTTGCACCTCCTTACAGGGGAGGTGCATTTTGGCTGCAAAATGTGGTGGGAGGTCTTTTTCAAAACTGAATCAGTGTTGTGATATTTTGAGCAATGGCTGAACATGCAAGAGAGCAAGCACCAAGGGTTTCAGACAATGCACTGGAGGCCTTGATGGAAGAGGTGGAAAGAAGGAAAGATGGCCTGTATCCGCAGGGGAGAAGGAGCCCTTCAGATATGCTCAGGAGGCAGTGGGAAGAAATAGTGGAGGATGTCAATGCCAGGAGTGTTGCTTGTCGAACATGGATGCAGTGCAGGAAGAAGTTTAATGATCTCTCACGCGTTTTCAAGGTGAGTGACTTCTTGACATATCCTACCAACTGCACCAATAGCCTTATCCAGTGCTCAATTCATGGCACTCCCATCACTCATCTACCAACAATCTCTATCAATCAGGACTCAAACCTACCATTCATCTGCTCTTCCTCTCAGTTACAAACCTCACACCCAAAACTCACAGCTCGTACACGCTAGCAGCTAATCAACCATCATAGCCACATCACCCAAAAATATTGCAAGACACTACCCATCTTTTTTGCAGCAGAAGGTGGCGCATAACATGGGGCAGCAGTAAAAAACTGGAGGAGAACAAGCGCCAATGATCCCCAAAATTATTTTTGGATGCGCAACCCCTTTAAGGGGCTGCGCGGCCTAGTCAAAGGGCTCATTCACAGCTTTAACATTGAGAAAGCCGGTCCAGGACTGCGTAGGTCCAGCAGAGAGCTGCACAACCATGTGACGAGAACGTTGACAAAAACGCGTGCATGTTTTAACACCCATGGAGGAGACAGTGCTGGCCGTCATAGAAACATAGAAAATAGGTGCAGGAGTAGGCCATTCGGCCCTTCGAGCCTGCACCACCATTCAATAAGATCATGGCTGATCATTCTCTCAGTACCCCTTTCCTGCTTTCTCTCCATACCCCTTGATCCCTTTAGCCGTAAGGGCCATATCTAATTCCCTCTTGAATATATCCAATGAACTGACATCAACAACTCTCTGCGGCAGGGAATTCCACAGGTTAACAACTCTGAGTGAAGAAGTTTCTCCCCATCTCAGTCCTAAATGGCCTACCCCTTATCCTAAGACTGTGACCCCTGGTTCTGGACTTTCCCAACATCGGGACCATTCTTCCCGCATCTAACTGTCCAGTCCCGTCAGAATCTTATACGTTTCTATGAGATCCCCTCTCATCCTTCTAATCTCCAGTGTATAAAGGCCCAGTTGATCCAGTCTCTCCTCATATGTCAGTCCAGCCATTCCTGGAATCAGTCTGGTGAACCTTCGCTGCACTCCCTCAATAGCAAGAACGTCCTTCCTCAGATTAAGAGACCAAAACTGAACACAATATTCCAAGTGAGGTCTCACCAAGGCCCTGTACAACTACAGTAAGACCTCCCTGCTCCTATACTCAAATCCCCTAGCTATGAAGGCCAACATACCATTTGCCTTCTTCACAGCCTGCTGTACCTGCATGCCAACTTTCAATGACTGATGTACCATGACACCCAGGTCTCGTTGCACCTCCCCTTTTGCTAATCTGCTGCCATTCAGATAATATTCTGCCTTTGTGTTTTTGCCCCCAAAGTTGATAACCTCACATTTATCCACATTATACTGCATCTGCCATGCATTTGCCCACTCACCTAACCTGTCCAAGTCATCCTGCAGCCTCCTAGCGTCCTCCTCACGGCTCACACTGCCACCCAGTTTAGTGTCATCTGCAAACTTGGAAATATTGCACACAATTCCTTCATCCAAATCATTAATGTATATTGTGAAGAGCTGGGGTCCCAACACTGAGCCCTGCAGCACTCCACAAGTCACTGCCTGCCATTCTGAAAAGAACCTGTTTATCCCGACTCTTTGCTTCCTGTCTGCCAACCAGTTCTCTATCCACGTCAGTACATTACCCCCAATACCATGTGCTTTGATTTTGCACACCAATCTCCTGTGTGGGACCTTGTCAAAAGCCTTTTGAAAATCCAAATACACCACATCCACTGGTTCTCCCTTGTCCACTCTGCTGGTTACATCCTCAAAAAATTCCAGAAGATTCGTCAAGCATGATTTCCCTTTCATAAACCCATGCTGACTTGGACCGATCGTGTCACTGCTTTCCAAATGCGCTGCTATTTCATCCTTAATAATTGATTCCAACGTTATCCCCACTACTGATGTCAGGCTAACCGGTCTATAATTACCATTTTCTCTCTCCCTCCTTTTTTAAAAAGTGGTGTTACATTAGCTACCCTTCAGTCCATGGGAACTGATCCAGAGTTGATAGACTGTTGGAAAATGATCACCAATGCATCCACTATTTCTAGGGCCACTTCCTTAAGTACTCTGGGATGCAGACTATCAGGCCCCGGGGATTTATCGGCCTTCAATCCCATCAATTTCCCGAATACAATTTCCTGCCAAATAAGGATATCCTTCAGTTCCTCCTTCTCACTAGACCCTCGGTCCCCGAGTACATCCGGAAGGTTATTTGTGTCTTCCTTTGTGAAGACAGAACCAAAGTATTTGTTCAATTGGTCTGCCAATTCTTTGTTCCCCATTATAAATTCACCTGAATCCGACTGCAAGGGACCTACGTTTGTCTTCACTATTCTTTTTCTCTTCACATATTTATAGAAGCTTCTGCAGTCAGTTTTTATGTTCCCTGTAAGCTTCCTCTCGTACTCTATTTTCCCCCTCTTAATTAAACCCTTAGTCCTCCTCTGTTGAATTCTAAATTTCTCCCAGTCCTCAGGTTTGCTGCCTTTTCTGGCCAATTTATATGCCTCTTCCTTGGATTTAACACTATCCTTAATTTCCCTAGTTAGCCACGGTTGAGCCACCTTCCCAGTTTTATTTTTACTCCAGACAGGGATCTATAATTGTTGAAGTTCATCCATGTGATCTTTAAATGTTTGCCATTGCCTATCCACTGTCAACCCTTTAAGTATCATTTGCCAGTCTATTCTAGCTAATTCACGCTTCATATTGTTAAAATTATCTTTCCTTAAGTTCAGGACCCTAGTTTCTGAATTAACTGTGTCACTCTCCATCTTAATAAAGAATTCTACCATATTATGTTCCCCAAGAGGCCTCGCACAACAACATTGCCAATTAGTCCCTTCTCATTACACATTACCCAGTCTAGGATTGCCAGCTCTCTAGTTGATTCCTCGACATATTGGTCTCGAAAACCATCCCAATACACTCCGTGAAATCCTCTTCCACCGCATTGCTGCCAGTTTGGTTAGTCCAATCAATATGTAGATTAAAGTCGCCCATGATAACTGTTGTATCTTTGTTGCACACATCCCTTATTTCCTGTCCCCAACCTCCCTACTACTGTTTGGTAGTCTGTACACAACTCCCACTAGCGTTTTCTGCCCTTTGGTATTCCGCAGCTCCACCCATACCGATTCCACATCATCCAAGCTAATGTCCCTCCTTACTATTGCATTAATTTCCTCGTTAACCAGCAACACCACCCCGCCTCCTTTTCCTTTCTGTCTATCCTTCCTAAATGTTGAATACCCATGGATGTTGAGTTCCCAGCCTTGGTCACCCTGGAGCCATGTCTCCATGATGCCAATTACATCATATCCGTTAACTGCGATCTGCGCAGTTAAGTCGTCCACCTTATTCCGATACTCCTCGCATTGAGGCCCAGAACCTTCGGGCTAGCCCTTTTAACACACTTTGCCCCTTTAGAATTTTGCTGTAATGTGGCCCTTTTTGTTTTTTGCCTTGGGTTTCTCTGCCCTCCACTTTTACTATTCTCCTTTCTATCTTTTGCTTCTGCCCCCATTTTATTTCCCTCCGTCTCCCTGCATTGCTTCCCCTCCCCCTGCCATGTTAGTTTAACTCCTCCCCAACAGCACTAGCAAACAGTCCGCCTAGGACATTGGTTCCGGTCCTGCCCAGGTGCAGACCGTCCGGTTTGTACTGGTCCCACCTCCCCCAGAACCGGTTCCAATGTCCCAGGAATTTGAATCCCTCCGTTTTGCAGCACTCCTCAAGCCACGTATTCATCTGAGCTATCCTGCGATTCCTACTCTGACTAGCACGTGGCACTGGTAGCAATCCTGAGAGAACTAGTTTTGAGGTCCTACTTTTTAATTTAGCTCCTAGCTCCTTAAATTCGTCTCGTAGGACCTCATCCCGTTTTTTACCTATATCGTTGGTACCTATATGCACCACGACAAGTGGCTGTTCACCCTCCCTTTTCAGAATGTCCAGCACCCGCTCCGAGACATCCTTGACCCTTGCACCAGGGAGGCAACATACCATCCTGGAGTCTCGGTTGCGGCTGCAGAAATGCCTATCTATTCCCCTTACAATCGAATCCCCTATCACTATAGCTCTCCCACTCTTTTTCCTGCCTCCTGTGCAGCAGAGCCATCCATGATGCCATGAACTTAGCTGCTGCTGCTCTCCCCTGATGAGTCATCCCCCTCAACAGTACGCAAAGCGGTGTATCTGTTTTGTCGGGGGTGACCGCAGGGGACCCTGCATTACCTTCATTGCACTGCTCTTCCTGTTCGTCACCCATCCCCTATCTGGCTGTGTATCCTTTACCTGCGGTAAGACCAACTCACTAAACGTGCTATTCACGTCATTCTCAGCATCGTGGATACTCCAGAGTAAATCCACCCGCAGCTCCAGTACCGCAATGCGGTCTGTCAGGAGCTGCAGGCGGATACACTTCCCGCACATGTAGTTGTCAGGGACACTGGAAGAGTCCCCGACTTCCAACTTAGTACAGGAGGAGCATATCACGTGTCCGAGCTCTCCTGCCATGACTTAACCCCTAGATTAACTTAATTTGGCAACAACAATGCTAAAAGGTTACTTACTGATAAGGAAAAGAAAAAGAAAAACTACTTACCAATCACCAGCCAATCACTTACCCCCTTGGCTGTGACGTCACCTTTCAATTTATTTCTACTTCTTTTTTGCCTCCCTGCTGCAGCTGCACCGACTGGCCTTTTGTAGGCCTCTCTGACGACGCTGCTCCGCCTCTCGAACTCTCGCTGCCTCCCCGACTCGACGCTGGCCTTTTGTAAGCCTCTCCGACGATGCTGCTCCCCCTCTCGAACTCCCGCTGCCTCCCCGACTCGACGCTGGCCTTGTGGGAAGGGGCATCGCTGAGGCTGTGGCCACTGACAGCACTGAAGTGAATTATAAGGGTATCCGTATACCTAATCATCCTTCTCTCATTCCACTTCTCTCTTATCCCTCAATCTCTTCTGATTAAGAAGCTGCAGTGGGTGTAAGCACACATTTCTTACTTTCTCCTCTCTCCTCACCACATCCCAACTCTTGTCCATTTTTTTTCCAAGACACCCAAGAACTGGAACCTGCACAGGCAGCGGAGGAAGAGGAAGAAGAAAGTGAAGAGACACCGTCACTCAGTCAGACATTGCAGCCACTAGCTTAGATACCGACACTGCACGCATTTTAGAGGCTAGGATAAAGGAGGGATCTGTAAGACACCGGGGACAAAGTGCGTAGGAGCCAGGGTAGGGGAAAAAGGATAGTGCAGGTGCCAGCTCAGCGGAGGGCAAGGTCACACACTAGTTCAGCTGCAGAGGACACAAATGAGGACTTCGTTGGGCCAGGCTACAGAATAAGGCTGATAGGTGTACAATTGGAGGAGAGAGTGCTTGATATCACTGGAAGAGACGTCACCAAGGCCATGGCAACTGACTAAGTTGAAGCCCTTGGGGACAATAACGGTATGGTCATTCCTAATCCTTCTTCTCATATCTCACTTCCCCCCTCATCCCACAATCTCTTCTCACTTACAAGCTGCTGATGGTGTATGCACGGATATCTTTCTTTCACCCCTCCCCCACCTCACCAAAACCCGACTCTTGTGCCTTTCTGCTTTTAGATAACCAAGAACTGCCAGCAGGCCAGCCTGTCTCCGAAGTCATGGAGGAGAGTGGAGATGAAGAAGACACACCGTCACTGCATCGGACACTCTCAGACACCAGCTCAGAAACTGGCAGTGCACAGAATGTAGAGGGTAATATAGATATAGAATCTGCAAATGGTGAGGCACCGGGCATGAGAGGGCTATAGCAAGGCCCAAGAGAAAGGGTAGCTTGGGGCCAGCTTCCTTGGGGGCAAGTTCATGCATGAGTTCTGCTGCACACAACTCAGATGATGTCCTCGATGATACGGCCTTCAGAAGAAGGGTGATGGAAATGTGCACCTAAATCCTAAGTGCAATGGCAAGCCTGCTAGAGAGCCTCTTATCGGTGTTAAGAAGTCTAGCTCCAACATTGGATGGGGCTTTGCACAGAGCTTGGAGTCCATGATTTCCAGGTTAGACAACTTCAGGAGCCTGTGTGGCCACAGCCATGATGCTGCATGTGATGGACGATGTCGTGGCTTCCATTGCAGCACAGGCGGCAACAACCCAACGTCTCACTGCTGCAGTGGAAGCTCAGACTTCTGCCATCGTGGCTGGGTTTATGAGACTAGAAAGGGGCTTGCAGGATGTTGCAACAGGTCAGCAATCTGTCCTCCAACAGATTGCTGGGAATGCTGAGGTTCCACCCCAGGGGAGTGGCAGGTGATCTGTGGAGCAGTAACCTGCTAGTCCTCTCAGGATGACAGCATTCCCACTGCCACTCCACCATGTCCTTGCCGCTGCCCATCAGTAAGCCAGCACAGACTGCTGCTACCCATGCCGAGGTGGTGCAGTCTACGGCCGGGCCTACTAGGACCACAGCTGGTCAAAATCGATCTGCAAGGCCATCTGTCGTCTCCCCCACGGAAACTCAGCAGCTTTCCACCAGCCATGCTGCAGCCACTGGAGGAAGTACTGTGTCGGAGCACTAGAGTAGGAAAGGGCACATGAATAAGGGATTGCACAAGGGTGATTAGTTCATATTGTAATGTTAAATGAATACCTATAAATTTATTAATTTTGTTTGGAATATTTGTTTTGTGGTGGCTCTCATTTCAACATTGTGCCCAGGAGGATGTGGAGATGGTCCGTAATAGAGAGATGGTATGAAGGGAATGTGGCGAGCAACGGGGATCTGGGGTTTCATTCATTGGAATCGGAGTCTGATAGATCAGAGGCGTTCACTGACAGCCCACCTGGAAGGGGGATTTTCAGCCTGCGTCCTCCCTTCCTCCTCATCCTCTTTCTCCTTCTCTCCCACAGGTGGTCCCACAATCCCTGCTGGAAAGGGTTGAGCCCTCATGATGGCCAATCTGTGAAGCATGTAGTAAACTACAAAGAAATAGGACCCCCACTCCGCCGGCTATTGGAGGGCGCCTCCCGAGCAGTCAAGGCAGCGGAACTGTTGCTTCAGCAGCCGATGGTCTGCTCAATGATGTTCCTGGTGGCAGCATGACTCTTATTATATGAGTGCTGGGCAGGAGTGGTGAGGCTGTGGAGGGGAATCATCAGCCAAGTGCAGAACGGATAGCCCTTGTCTGAGCAGCCAACCTTGGGTTTGACGTAGTGGCTGGAAGATTGCTGGCACACCTGACTGACGCTGGATGAAGGCATCATGACTGCTGCCAGGATACCAGACATTGAACATCAGGATGTGTTGGGCATGTTTCGCACAAAAACTGTACATTAAGTGAGTGGTAGCCTTTGCGATTACGGAAGATCTCAGGATTGGTATACGATGCCTGCAAATCCACGTTGAATGCAGTCGATGGTGCCCTACACCATGGGGAAGTGCACTACCCTGGCAAAACCACATGCACGCTCCTCCTGCTTCTCTCTCTCTTCAGAGAGAAGATAACGTAGTGCCTTCGCCTGGTGTAGAGAGCCTCTGTGACCTCATAGATGTAGCGATGGACGGCGAACAGGAAGACATTAGCTATGTCTCCTGCTGCAGACTGGAAGGATCTGCTGGCAAAGAAATTGAGAGCCACGGTGACCTTGAGGGCTACTGGGAGAGCCGTGGTCACCCTGCTCTGAGGCTGCAGGAGGTGGCAGAGTCCTTGGTGAAGCGGAGCCTCCAAATACACTGCTCTTCGCATAAGTGGTGTAAGAAATCATGAATTGGAAGAAATTGTGAATTGTAAAAGAAATAGTGGTTTTATAGAAAGGAAATGGGTTTGCCAAGCTCAGCCAGCCAGGATGAACTGATGACACAGGAGAATTTGTCATATCAGATAAGGAGTTGTACAAAGAGCTAAGGCTGTCGCATAGGCATAATGCAGGAACAGGCCTTCATGTATGCATGACTAGGCCAGATAAGTGGTCAAGCGAGTAGTCTTATAAACAAACTGACAGAAGGTACCCAGAAGTCCAAACAAGAGATAAACAGAAGGATAATCTCATGGGGACAGCCAGGATTTGCTGTAGGTACCTATTCCCCTGTAATTGGACAATTGAATGGATAACAAATGATTGACGTGCAGTATCCACTGGCCCCCCTGAAATAAGGTATATAAACGGGCAGTCAAAAGGGAAAAATGGGTAGTTGGGAGCCGGGGGAGGGGGGGGGGGGAGGGAACAGCTTCCTCGAGGTGGATGCATGCTGGCTACGGCCTAACACCTTGGTCAAGCTTAACATCAGGGATGGATCGATGCTGGGCAACAGCCTAATACCTCCAACAGCTCAAGGGATGACCCAATAGAAGTAACCGCTGCCACAGGCTGCAGGGATCCATCCAATCCGAGACCACCATTCTGCCTCACGTCCGTCCGTCCGGTCACTCCGGGGCCGTAGATCGCTCTCATCTGTCACGGGTTATATGTCGACTGTATCTATCTCAATCGCATGTAGTATCTGATTGTGCTTAAAACTGTAGCTTTTTAATAAAACGCCTTACCTTTTGGATAATCTGTGTATGACCTGTGATCCAAATCATATGGTGGAGATAAGAAAAGTGCTCTCCGCAGACCCTAGGTGTGCAAGGCCCTCCTCCTGTCTCTGCATGATCTTCTCCTCTTCTTCGCTGCCTCCGTTCCCTCTCCTGAGGATGCTCGAGTGCGACCGGCGACTGCAAGTAGAGCCTCCACGACTGTGAGCAAGTGTTGTGAGCAGAGGCCTTTAAATAAGAATGAAGGCGTTCCCCACTTGGAACAGACTCCCGTTCACCTTAGGAACTTAAAACAAATTTAGAAAGCTGCAAGAGTTGCAGAAAGTTACAAAGAGCTAGTCAAAGTCAAAGTGAAAAAGAATGTTGTTGCTGATAATCCTTTTAGAAAGCACTGCTGGAGGCTCCTTCCTGCTTGTGAACATTGGTCAGCTGGTCATAATTAACAGGCCGGTAAGTGGAGCGGCCAATGCGAAAATTGGAGATCAGACGTCAGGTGAACATAAGAACATAAGAAATAGGAGCAGGAGAAGGCTATACAGCCCCTTGAGCCTGCTCCGCCATTTAATACGATCATGGTAGATCCGATCATGGACTCAGGTCCACTTCCCTGTCCGCTCTCCATAACCCCTTATTCCCTTGTCGTTTAAGAAACTGTCTATTTCTGTCTTAAAGTTATTCAATGTCCCAGCTTCCACAGCTCTCTGAGGCAGCGAATTCCACAGATCCACAACCCTCGAAGAGAAGAAATTTCTCTTCTCAGTTTTAAATGGCGCCCCCTTATTCTAAGATCATGCCCTCTAGTTCTAGTCTCCCCTATCAGTGGAAACATCGTCTCTGCATCCACTTTGTCAAGCCCCCTTATAATCTTATATGTTTCGATAAGATCACCTCTCGTTCTTCTGAATTCCAATGAGTAGAGGCCCAACCTACACAACCTTTCCTCATAAATCAACCCCCTCATCTCTGGAATCAACCTTGTGAACCTTCTCTGAACTGCCTCCAAAGCAAGTATAATAATTGTGTTGGGGAAATTGATGGGATTGAAGGCCGATAAATCCCCAGGACCTGATGGACTGCATCCCAGAGTACTTAAGGAGGTGGCCTTGGAAATAGCGAATGCATTGACAGTCATTTTCCAACATTCCATAGATTCTGGATCAGCTCTTATGGAGTGGAGGGTAGCCAATGTAACCCCACTTTTTAAAAAAGGAGGGAAAGGGAAAACAGGGAATTATATCAGCCTGACATTGGTAGTGGGTAAAATGATGGAATCAATTATTAAAGGTGTCATAGCAGCGTATTTGGAAAGAGGTGACATGATAGGTCCAAGTCAGCATGGATTTGTGAAAGGGAAATCATGCTTGACAAATCTTCTGGAATTTTTTGAGGATGTTTCCAGTAGAGTGGACAAGGGAGAACCAGTTGATGTGGTGTATTTGGACTTTCAGAAGGCTTTCGACAAGGTCCTACACAAGAGATTAATGTGCAAAGTTAAAGCACATGGGATTGGGGGTAGTGTGCTGACGTGGATTGAGAACTGGTTGGCAGACAGGAAGCAAAGAGTAGGAGTAACGGGTACTTTTCAGAATGGCAGGCAGTGACTAGTTGGGTACCGCAAAGTTCTGTGCTGGGGCCCCAGCTGTTTACATTGTGCATTAATGATTTAGACGAGGGGATTAAATGTAGTATCACCAAATTTGCAGATGACACTAAGTTGGGTGGCAGTGTGAGCTGCGAGGAGGATGCTATGAGGCTGCAGAGTGACTTGGATAGGTTAGGTGAGTGGGCAAATGCATGGCAGATAAAGTATAATGTGGATAAATGTGAGGTTATCCACTTTGGTTGTAAAAACAGAGAGATAGACTATTATCTGAATGGTGACAGATTAGGAAAAGGGGAGGTGCAACGAGACCTGGGTGTCATGGTACATCAGTCATTGAAGGTTGGCATGCAGGTACAGCAGGCGGTTAAGGAGGCAAATGGCATGTTGGCCTTCATAGCGAAGGGATTTGAGTACAGGGGCAGGGAGGTGTTACTACAGTTGTACAGGGCCTTGGTGAGGCCACACCTGGAGTATTGTGTACAGTTTTGGTCTCCTAACTTGAGGAAGGACATTCTTGCTATTGAGGGAGTGCAGCGAAGGTTCACCAGACTGATCCCCGGGATGGCGGGACTGACCTATCAAGAAAGACTGGATCAACTGGGCTTGTATTCACTGGCGTTCAGAAGAATGAGAGGGAATCTCATAGAAACGTTTAAAATTCTGACGGGTTTAGACAGGTTAGATGCAGGAAGAATGTTCCCAATGTTGGGGAAGTCCAGAACCAGGGATCACAGTCTAAGGATAAGGGGTAAGCCATTTAGGACCGAGATGAGGAGAAACGTCTTCACCCAGAGAGTGGTGAACCTGTGGAATTCTCCACCACAGAAAGTTGTTGAGGCCAATTCACTAAATATATTCAAAAAGGAGTTAGATGTAGTCCTTACTACCTGGGGGATCAAGGGTTCTGGCGAGAAAGCAGGAATGGGGTACTGAAGTTGCATGTTCAGTCATGCACCATTGAATGGCGGTGCAGGCTCGAAGGGCCAAATGGCCTACTCCTGCACCTATTTTCTATGTTTCTATATCCTTTCGTAAATATGGAAACCAAAACTGCACGCAGTATTCCAGGTGTGGCCTCACCAATACCCTGTACAACTATAGCAAGACTTCCCTGCTTTTATACTCCATCCCCTTGGCTTCCTGATCACTTGCTGTACCTGCATACTAACCTTTTGTGTTTCATGCACAAGTACCCCCAGGTCCCGTAGCAATTTGCAATCTTTCTCCATTTAAATAATAACTTGCTCTTTGATTTTTTTCTGCCAAAGTGCATGACCTCACACTTTCCAACATTATACTCCGTCTGCCAAATTGTTGCCCACTCACTTAGCCTGTCTATGTCCTTTTGTAGAACGTTGCACACCCACTGATGTCACAATCTGCATAATCTATATAGCTCCAGTAAGCAAGCACATCAGTAATGTTCCCTACCTGAGAAAAATGGCGGGCGCCGCGGGACCATCCAGAGCGGGGTAGGGGAATGAGGCAGCCACCATTTGTTTTCACTAAAACGGGCCTTCACGACCAGCGCCAACATTTCAATTTCTAGGCCCATATCTTTTATAAGACTTATGGAACTCATATGGAGGAGTAGACATGTAATAAGGTTCTTAAAGAAACAGTTGTGGTAGTTGCAGGAGTGAAATAATGGACTCCAAAACTATGTTGAATTCTCTCTGCAGGTAACAATTCAGTTTGCTTACTCTTATTAGCTAAGTTTTATCAATCACGGTGTCACTGACAATTGCAACCTCACATCAGTAAACCACTTGGGAAAAGAGGAAACAAAAAGTTGAGACCAGTTTACCAAATGTACACTAACTGCCAAATGATTATAAAGCATCTGAAAAGAGGAGATAAACACTCATAGGTTGATGGAGAAATGAGCATTAAAAAAAAAGCTGAAATTTGAACATTGGGGCAAATTTCCAGTTGGTGTGCATTTAGAATTACACAGCTGTAGTTTCTTTCTCCTTTATCCTAAACGTAAAGCATTACCTTCATTGATAATTTTTTTTTACTCTTGCTCTGCTGACTGACAGCTCGTGGACCTACACTTACAATTCCCCACATGAGGATTGCCTGATTTTAGTTATGCCATTAAGAGGAGGAGGCATAAAGTGAAGCTTACCCACAGGGAGCAAAAATCACCAGGCGAGTCACCCCAGGCTGCTTTTGCACATTTCTTCGTGGCTACTCAAGATTGATGCATACAGTGGCCTAACTACAGCCATGGCAGGGCATATAATGTTGTATAACACAGACCATTTTAAAAAGGGAAAAAAGTAAACTGTTAAAATGGGAGAGCAGGCAGAAACAGAGAAGAAAGTCATAAGACACATGGGCCGGAATTTGCGGTCAGCGGCTAAGTGACAGTGCTCACCGCTAAGCTCAAAGAAAGCTGCCCACAGAGATTGCGAGAATTTTAGTTTTCCCGAATCTGGCACCAAATCAAGCGAATCTCCAGAATTTAGCAACAGTAAGCAGCATTGAAGAATTCTCACAGACAGCAAACCAGGAAATAAAATGCACAGATTCTAATTTACTTTTTATAAAGTTTACAGAGAGTGAAATATAGATTGGGACATACGATTAAGATAGAAGCTGAAATATTAAAAAAACTTCTAAAAATAACATTGGGGTATTAAAAGCCCTGGAATTCTTATATTAATGGGGAAAAAAATTGACATTCCACAAACATAAAATTAGTTTTTCAGGGCCAGAACAGTTGCTCAGCGTCAATACGCAGTTAAAAACCGAGTTACACTTCTTTTACCAAGGCTTAACCACTTTCCAGGGTGGGGGGAGGGGGGCAGTTTAAACCAGTGCAATTGGGAATGTTTTGATCAGGAACTGTGATTTGAATAGATTGCCGGCTATTGGGAATTCCACAGCGCAACCTGTGGAGGGGCAGGGAATAATTCACAGCAACTTCTGAATTTCCGTGTTTATCTGCTCATGTGCTGACTCCAGAAGTTGCTGACACTTTCAGAGGAATAATGATGGCAAACAGTTGCGCTGTCATTTCCACTACAAAATCCGTGCCATAATATTTTTCACTTTGTGTTACTTCTTGAACCTTATTTGCTGGATTTTAAAATCTTTTTTAACTACCTGCCAACACTGTTAATATAAACTGAATCAGTGTAATCAGAGATTTGTAGAACATTGGAAGGTATAAATGTTATTGAATATTGTTATGACAACTATGAGCATTAATGAAGCAGGTACAACTGGAATACGGCTCACATTTTGAGCACAATATTCTATAATAGAATGAATATATTTTCATTACATTAAACCCATTCCTTATGCAGACTAACTATAATTTTTACTCAATCAACATCACTAAAACAGATTATCTGGTCATTATTACATTGCTGCTTGTGGGAGCTTGCTGCGCAACATTTGGCTACCCATTTTCTACATTACAACATGACTACACTTCAAAAAATATTTCATTGGCTGTAAAGCACTTTGGGACATTCTGAGGTCATGAAAGGCACTATATAAATGCAAGTTTTTCTCTCTTTCATACACAATTTACTTAATTTCATGAGGTAAAGATCTGCAAGATATTTCCTCCACCCGAAACGGAAATTGAATAAAATACTAGAATGTCTAACACAATTGTGTTTAAATGATAGAACCATTCCAAAATTAGTAATAAAACAATCAATTATTCTTTGCTTAACATAACAAAACACCATCAATTCTTTTTGATCATTTTTGACATAAGAATGGATTTTCCTTGCTCATTTTCACAGACCATAGTATGGTTACATCAAAGTCTGCATGCGACATTTCAGGAATCAAGTTGCACCATTACTTAAAACACTGCTGAAAGTAGGAAACATCTAGAGGGGAGATATTAAGTAGACCAGGGGTTCTCAACTGGGGCTCCGCAAGGAGGTTTCAATGTGTCTGCCATAAATAACCTCGGGGATTTAAAATAAAAAATCAGGTTAAAATATATATATATATATATATACCACTGCATAAAGGTGGAATCGAGTTGAGCAAACTGCGGTTTCAGCCCCGACTATCCACCTCTCCCGAAAGTCTGTGCGGTGACAGTGACAGCTGCCACTGAGCCCAGGCCCCAAGTCGCTGAGAAGAGAGAGAGGCGGCTGGTTACTGAGCGCAGATCCCCCGGCTCCAGCTCTCCATCCTACGCTCTCCTCTCGCCAGGTCCCGCAGTATACTTCGTCCTCCCCAGACTTGTCCCAATGCCATGCCCCTCCCCTGATCTAATTAGACAGATGCTCTTTTACTTTCACCCCTCACTCCCTGAATCCTCTCACTGTCATACGTCACCAGTGGCAACTTTACCCACTGTCTTTGGTCCCCGCCACAAACTGTGTTCCCAAGCCACCGACTCCATCCCTCTCCCTAACATCTGTCTGATCGCAGCCTATGTTTCCAGCCACATATCCGCACCATAACTAAAACCGCCTTTTTCCACCTCCGTAACATTGCCCTCCTCCGACCCTGCCTCAGCTCTTCTGCTGCTGAAACCCTCATTCATGTCTTTGTTACCTCTAGACTTGACTACTTCAACTCACTCCTGGTCGGCCTTCCACATTCTACCCTACGTAAACTTGAGGTCATCCAAAACGCGGCAGCCAGTGTCCTAACTCATACGAAGTCCCGTTCACCCATCACCCCCGTGCTCACTGACCTACATTGGCTCCCAGTTAAGCAACGCCTCGATTTCAAAATTTTCATCCATTTACAAATCCCTCCATGGCCTTGCCCCTCCCTATCTCGGTAATCTCCTTCAGCCGCACAACTGCTCCTCTCCGCACCCCCCCCCCCCCCCCCATATGTCTGCGCTCCTCAGATTCTGCCCTCTTGAGCATCCCTGATTATAATTGTTCAACCATTGGTGGCCGTGCCTTCAGCTGCCTAGGCCCAAGCTCTGGAACTCCCTCCCTAAACCTCTCTGCCTCTCTATTCTCCTTTATGATGCTCCTTCAACCCTACCTCTTTGACCAAGCTTTTGGTCATCTGCCGTAATTTCTTATGTGGCTCGGTGTCAAATTTATTGTTTTTTCTTCAAACACTCCCGTGAAGCGCCTAGGGACATTTTACTACATTAAAGGCACTATATAAATACAAGTTTTTGTTGGTGTTTAACCCACTCAGTTCAAGTATCCCGCAAATATTGAAATCAACTAATGGCAGCTGCACGCACGCCAGTTCCGTTTCAGATTAGAATTTTTTTTGTCCTATTTTTGTTATTCGCGCGATTGCGAGTGTCAATCAAATGAAGGAAGGGGCAAGGAAAAAGGAGGAAAGGAGCTGTTGGGGTCAAACAGTGAGTCTCTGTCTTCGTGGAGGGAGAAGAGCAGAATATGTCAACATTAGGACACAATTAGGATTGACACTTATTACCAGCAAAATCTACAGTTTGCAAACTCATTTAAATATTCTGTACTATCTAATTTTTCCCTCTATTTTCTCTCCAGCTGTCTTCAAAGTGTTGACTCACACTGTAGTATAGATACAAGGGTGCCGGCTGCCCTTTGGTGCCTAACTTGATTCATTCTGAATTTTCTGCACCTAGGCAGGCCGGGTGCGGGCGGTCGTGATCCCGCTCCTCATTCCATTCCACTCCAGAGATCGGCTTTCTGTTAATGGTGGCTATTAAGACAGCCGTGCGCTTTACCCGGCCCTATTAAATGGTGCGGAGCTGATGACGTCATCGATGACGCGTTATCAGCCGATATATTTAAAGGAGCCATGGCCACATTGCATTTGAAGGTTCATCTCGGATTGTGCAGGCACCTCACTGGACCATTGGAGTGTTGGAAAGAGTAGCAAACATGACTATACAGAGAGACAGAGGGCTGCACTCACATGGTCTTCCCTTCCAATGGGTGGAAGAGACCTACCCAATAGACCAAAGGAGCCAGGCTCCAAATAGCAGAGGAGGTCAAAAGCAGGGATGTTGTGAGGAGGACCTGGGTGCACTGCTGGAAACATTTCAATTATCTCATTCGATCAGGAAAGTTGAGTACAAAGCCACGCTCAACTTCATCCTGCTGTGCCTCTCATCACGTCCCCATCATTCTGCCTTCCCTAACCTACTCCTGCACATCCTCACATCAACATACCTTGTACGTCCACCCATCCCTCTATCATATTATCACATCCTCATCTGACTAACCACCCCTCACACTCACCCTCATCGTAATGCAATCATACCAACTAACAACACACAAGGCCACTTGGCATTGCCAGCCCACTCCATCATAGTCACTCTCTAAATATGTAACCCATCCATTCCTTTCACTCATTCCATCACTCTCACTCAACCTTCTCTTCTTTCCCTCCTTGCAGGAGAAGATAGCCCACAATAAGAGGGAGTGGGAGAGAACCGGAAGTGGTCACACCTTGGAAGTGTCAGGAGTCAGAGAAGCTGGAGATGGGAGACAGAGAGAGGGGGACATCTCATCAACCCGGTGACAGAATTACATCTCATACAGCCAAATGGCACACAGCAGTCACTCATATGGGGAACTGAGTTCATCCTGTGCATAATGGTTTCTGTACTCATTCTTCATATGACATATCTAACTCATCTCATTACTGTCCCACAGGTCCGTCAAGAGCCCCCTGCACTGTCCAGGAAGAAGAGGACGACTCCTCATCACCAGACATAAGTGTACCCAGCACCTGCGCAGAGACGCACACCTCAGTGGGTTCCACGCGAGATACAGTAGTGTTGTCACCTGGTCTGTCACAAGTGAGCAAGAGCAGATGGTGGAGACAGGGACAACAGTGGAGACACTGTGCCAGAGGGCGCAGAATGCTCCCAGCTCTGCTCAGCATCATGCAGACGTGGAGCCTCAGGGGCCATCCAGAAAGAGGGTAATCTTGCAGGTGCAACAAGAAGTGCAGGAGGTTTTGACAGGTTTTGCAACCGCAATGTTTGCAAATATGTATAGAATGGAGGAGTCCATCTCCAACATGAGCACCACCGTGGCACAGGCGATGGTGACTGTAGGCTCTTCCATGGATAAGATGGCCACCTGCATATATCGGCTAATGCGCCACTCACAGAAGAAAATAATCTCTATGGAGAATAGATGGCTATCTATGAAGAATAGATGGCAGATGCTCATAGACCTCCTGTCTTGGAGGGATGTCAATGTAGACATGGGTCTTCATGGCCCCACTGCTGTGCAGCAAGGTGCTCACCAGCTCCTTGCTAGCAGGGAGGTGGCCCATGAGAGGGATGAAGGTGAGAGGGGACATCGAAGTGGGGGCACCTCTCAAAGCGCTCACATCTCTCCCCTATTGCTCCCCCCTCAGTCAGAGCCCCAGATGGCTCCTGGAATCGTGATGTTCAGGTCTGCCCTTGCACAGTCGCAGGAGCAGACGATTTTGGCGGGGCCATCACGGGCTCCAAAACCCGGAGGACATCTGCCACGAGTGTCTATGCAGTTGCAGCAGGGAAGTGAGCAGGCTGCCTCTACCTCTGCTGAACCTACACGGGTAGCACCTCGTAGAAGCACGTATAAGAGGAAGATGAAACACAATAGATGTACAAGGGTAGCCATTCTGGTGTTTTCATAAATGTTTGTGTAAAGTTTCCGTCACTGTAAAGTCACAGATAAAAATATTTATTTTCACCACTTTCCGGTCATGGACAGATTTGTGTGCAACTTTGGAAGTGGCTTAGTGAGTTGGAGTGAAGCTGAGACAGAACGTTACCTCCAGCAATATTGGTCAGTGTGCAAGGATGGCTTGGTCATTGTAGGGATGCTTTGTGGTGGTACAAACCTGACGCAGCATGTGGTAGGCAAATGGATGTAATGCCTAAAATTAAGTAAATCTGGCCGTGAGGAGGCCATCTCTGGCAGCAATGCGCTCGGGTGCTGGTGGGATCTGGACCACAGGCTCTTCCTGCTCCTACGCTTCCTCTGAAGAGGTTGTGCGCTCAGAGCCTTGCCCCTTATGCAGCAATAATCCTCGCTGCTCCACTATGTTGTGCAGGGCGCAGCAGACCACGACGACTCTGGAGACCCTGGCTGGTGCGTTCTGAAGGGCTCTCCTCCTGATCAGTCAAGACATCTGAAGCGCATTTTCAGCATGCCTATTGTCTGCTCTATGACACATCTGGTGTAAATGTGGCTTTCATTATATCGCTTCTCGGCCTCAGTACTTGGCCTCCTCAAGGGTGTCATGAGCCATGCCTTCAATGGATAGACCTCGTCTCCAAGCAGCCAGCCAGAAAGGCTGTTTGGAGGAGCGAAGAGCTGAAAAGGGTGGACTGGCAGAGGACGAATGAGTCATGGCAGCTGCCAGGAAATTTGGTGCACACATGCATGATGATCTTACTATGGGTGCAGACGAGCTGCACATTGAGGGAGTGAAAGCTCTTGCAGTTGACAAAGACTGGGGTGCCCTGATGGCCACGTGTGCAGTTGATAACGCCCTGAACCTGTGGGAGACCAGCCAGAGCTGCAAAGGCCAGCGTCCGCTTAGTAACACTGGCTTCATCAGTAGAAAAATTTATATAGTTGGCTGACTTGTCAAAGAGGGCATCGGTGACCTGTGTTATTGCATCTGCGGGCAGCCGACTGCGAGATGCCGCAAATGTCTGCTGCAGATCCCTGGAAGGAGTCTGAAGCGAAGAAGTTGAGGGCACTGGTAAGGCATGTCCACCTGCTCCTCTGGGCTGTAGGTCTTGCCCCAGCAATCTGCAAATGTTTGCGACGACCTGGCGCGATAGCCTGAGCACCTTTGGCACTGCTGTTCCGTCATGTTGACGAAGCTCATCCTCTGCCTGTATACCCTGTGTTGGGGGTGTCACTCCAGTACGTTGCAGTCCTGCACTGATGCTCTCTGTCCTGCGCAGATATGGTTGAGGTGTTGTTGTTGAGAAGTTAAATATAGTATTAGATCAAAGAAAGAGGCTCATAATGTTGTCAAAAAGGAGCAATAATTCAGCAAATGAGGATCAAGAAATTGATGAAGAAAGGGAAAATAGAATATGAGACTAAACTAGCGAGACACATAAAAACAGACTGTAAAAGCTTCTATAGGTATGTAAAAAGGAAAAGATTAGCAAAAGTAAATGGGGATCCCTTACAGGCTGAGACAGGAGAAATTATAATGGGGAATAAGGAAATAGCAGAGAAATTAAACAAATACTTTGTGTCTGTCTTCATGGAAGAAGTCACAAAAAAGCTCCCGGAAACAGTGGCGATCCAAGGGTCTAGCGAGGATGAGGATCTAAAAGAAATTAGTATTAGTAAAAAAAAAAATAATACTGGAGCAATTAATGGGGCTGAAAGCCGATAAATCTCCTGGACCTGATGGCCTACATCCAGAGGTTTTGAAAGAGGTGGCTGTAGAGATAGTGGATGCATTGGTTGCCATCTTCCAAAATTCCACATTCTAGAGCGGTTCCTGCGGACTGGAAGATAGCAAACGTAACCAAACTATTTAATAAAGGAGGGAGAGAAACGAGGAACTGCAGAATAGTTAGCCTGACATTAGGGAAAATGCTTGAATCTATTATTAAGGACGTAGTAACAGGGCACTTGGAAAATAATAATAAGGTTGAGCAGAGTCAACACCGATTTATGAAAGGGAAATCATGAGTGAGTTTTTTGAGGTTGTAGCGAGCAGAATAGATATGGGGGAACAAATGGAGTGGTGTATTTGAATTTTCAAAAGGCATTTTCCACACAAGAGGTTATTAAACAAAATTAGGGCTCATGGGATTGGGGATGATATACTAGTATGAATTGAGGATTGGTTAACAGATAGAAAAGAGAGAGTAAGAATAAACGGGTCATTTTCGGGTTGGTAGACTGCAACTAGTGAGGTATCGCAGGATCAGTGCTTGGGTCTCAGCTATTCACAATCTGTACTGGGGGCAGGATGACAGTGGGTTCCCGACCCACACAAAGGTATTTCGAATGTCCCTCCTGACCCGCCTCCAATCGTGCACACACGGACCTCAGAAAATTCCGGCCGATGAGTAGGAGCAGCGCTGAAGTAATTTTTATGCAGAAAAAATACTTGTGTTATGTTAAGGGGGTCTGTGGAAGTTTTTTTAACATGGGAGGGGGACCTCAGAAGCAAAAGGTTGAGAACTTAAGTAGAAGACACTGAAAGACCAATGATTGCAATGTTTATGGAAAAAGAATTGTCATGGGGAATGTCCAGGTGCTCAGTAATGGCTGGCTTGCCGAACATATTTGTTATAAAACTTACTAAGATGACTACTGCATGTCTGAAGTATTCACTATAGGAAACCAAAATGATCAGTTGCTTCAAAGGCATATCAACTGCTACGGTAATGACCATGATAATTCAACACAGTGACAGTACTATTTGAATTGCTGCTTCAGGTGCTATTATGCTTGCTAAACAGATAATTCCATATAAAACGAGTAACAAAATTAAAATGAATTCAATTTAAATAAAAATAAATCATAACTACACAAAAGCAAACAAAGTTTTGTCTTCAATAATGATCAAAAATTAAATTTCGTTTGAACTGTCTGCTGATGGCTCAAAAGAATTTAACGGACAGTCTTCCATTGTTACTCCACTTGATGCAATTTCACCATACTGTGGCAATTTTCCAGCTCCCATTTTGACTCACTCCTTCAACATGTGCACCACTGCCACCAAATACAACACGTTACATACAAAATAAAATGATTCCAGTTGAAAATTGCACACTGAGAATGGCAATTTGCAAAAGTGAGGTAAATGAAAGGGAAAAAAGTGTATACTGAATTAAGTAGTGGGCCAGATACTACATCATAGGAGACCAGAGGAGATATAGGGGCACATTTTACTGTTTTGGTATACCTTGATTTTGGGTGAAGACAGGGCATACTGGACCATGAAAGGACACAGAAAGGAACCCTATCTGATTACCACTGAAACTCAGCCGCACTCCCAATTTCCGATTAGGCCTGGCATTTGTAGCGCCAAGTCCAAACAGGCAGGAGTTTCATTAATATATGCAAAAGGGGGCAAGGAAATGTAATGCTATATTTTGCAGCTGGTGGGTGTGCTTGACACAAATTCCCCAGCATGCCCAGGAAACCTAGTGGGAAGGGGACCTTAGGACGGAGGAGAGGGCACTTAAATGGCGCAGAGCTATTCAGGTAAGAGTTTTCAGCTGATATAGATGTCCAACTGAATTTTCAGAGTAATTTTCAAAAGATTGAGAAGTGAATTCATAAACAACTTTGCTAAAAATTAATGGCAATATGATGAAATTAAGTGTAATGAATATCTGGGAGTGATCACAAGTTACTGCTGATCTGATCATGGGCTCAGCTCTACTTCCCTGCCCGCTCCCCATAACCCTTTATTCCCTTATCACTCAAAAATCTGTCCATCCCCGCCTTAAATATATTCAATGATCCAGCCTTCACAGCTGTCTGGGGCAGAGAATTACATAGATTTACAACCCTCAGAAGAAATTCCTCCTCATTTCTGTTTTAAATGGCCAACCCCTTATTCGGAGACTATGCCCCCTAGTTTTAGTTTCCCCTATGAGTGGAAATACCCTCTCTGCATCCACCTTGTCAAGCCCATTCATTATCTTATGTTTCGATACAATGACCTTTCATTCTTCTGAACGCCAATGTGTATAGGCTCAACCTACTCAACCTAGCTTCATAAGTCAAACCCCTTATCTTCAGAATCAACCTAGTGAACCTTCTCTGAACAGCCTCCAATGCAAGTATATCCTTCCTTAAATATGGAGACCAAAACTGAACTCAGTACTCTAGATGTGGCCTCACCGATACCCTGTACAGTTGTAGCAGGACTTCTCTGCTTTTATACTCTATCCCCCTGGCAATAAAGGCCAATGTTCCATTTGCCTTCCTGATTACTTGCTGTACCTGCATACTAACTTTTTGTGTTTCATGCACAAGGACCCCCAGGATCCCTCTGTACTGCAGCACTTTGCAATTTTTCTCCATTTAAATTATAACTTGCTTTTCTATTTTTTCTGACAAAGCAGATAACCTCACATTTTCCCACATTATACTCCATCTGCCAAATGTTTGCCCATTCATTTAGCCTGTCTATATCCCTTTGCAGATTTCTTGTGTCCTCCTCACAATTTGTTTTCCCACCCATCTTTATATCATCAGCAAACTTGGCTACATTACACGCGGTCCCTTCATCCAAGTCATTAATATAGATTGTAAATAGTTGAGGATCCAGCACCCCGTTAGTTACTATTTGCCAACCGGAAAATGACCCATTTATCCCGACTCTGTTTTCTGTTAGTTAGCCAATCCTCTATCCCTAATATATTATTCCCAAACCCTGTAAACATTTACCTTGTGCAGTAACCTTTTATGTGGCACATTACCGAATGCCTTCTGGAAATCCAAATATACCACATCCACTGGTTCCCCCTCAACCACCCTGCTCATTACATCCTCAAAGAACTCCAGCAAATTTGTCAAACATGATTTCCCTTTCATAAAACCATGCTGACTGCTTTATTGAATTATGCTTTTCCAAATGTCCTGCTACTGCTTCCTTAATAATGGACTCCAGCATTTTCCCAACAACAGATGTTAGGTTAACTGGTCTATAGTTTCCTGCCTTTTGTCTGCCTCCTGTTCTAAATAGGGGCGTTACATTTGCGGTTTTCCAATCCGCTGGTGCTGCCCCAGAATCCAGGGAATTTTGGTAGATTACAACCAATGCATCCACTATCTCTGCAGCCACTTCTTTTAAGACCCTAGGATATAAGCTATCAGGTCCAGGGAACTTGTGCACCTTCAATCCCATTATTTTACCGAATACTACTTCATTAGTGATAGTGATTGTATTATGTTCCTCCCTCCCTGTAGCCCCATGATTATCCACTATTGGGATGTTTTTAGTGTCTTCTACCATGAAGACCGATACAAAATATTTGTTCTACGTCTCTACCATTTCCCTGTTCTCCATTATTAATTCCCCAGTCTCATCCTCTAGGGGACCAACATTTACTTTAGCCACTCTTTTCCTTTTTATGTATCTGTAGAAACTCTTACTATCTGTTTTTATATTCCGTGCTAGTTTACTTTCATAATCTATTTTCCCTCTCTTTATCAAGGTGAAAGGCAGGCAACATTGCAGACATGGAAGTATGTGGACTTAGTAATGAATAGGAATATGGGGTTTGAATCACAGGTTGAAACACCAATGTTGTGCACCATCTAGTTCAACCAAAGTGAACAATAGATGGAGCAGAGACTGCAATAAGAGTATGGAGTTTTTGGCAAGGGCAGAATACGTTGACTTCAGCTTTATCTGATATTCAGTTGAAGAAAGTTCTGGCTCATCCATGATTTGAAGGTAGACAGGCAGTTTGACAACACAAAGCTGGAAGCTGGTCATAGAATTGTGGAGGGTTAAGAAAACTAAATTTTCCAAGCTCATCAATTGTGATGTAATCACTGCAAAATAACTTTGTTTACACATTTGGTTATATGTTATAAAATGAGTTTTTGTTGATATACATATTTTAATAATAAAAAACTGCACTCTATTTCGCAAGGTGCATCACTTTTTCCACAGTATTAAAATTATGCACTTGTCACGAAACACTGAGTGTTTCAAATTTTGAGACCAATGGCATTAGGTTTCAAACCTGAATAGTTAATGTTTTGATCTCCCAATTGGATGTTTCTGATATTACAGCATGATAGGCCTGCACATGGCAGTTTAATCCCCTATTCTGCTAAGTTCCCAACTTCATCACTTTCAGGAAGGCTCCAAGTTGAGGCTAGGAATCTTTTCACAAGAGGCAAGATGGAAAGTATAAAAGGAAGAATTGCCCATCATCTGCTTTTAGGAGCTAGCTCGAGCTAACACAACAGCAGCATCAGTGGAAGCCTGGGAGCAATCCACCCACTCTCACTGCAAAGTAAATCCATCCTGGTAAGACTAGAGAATACAAGGAAGTAAATAAAGAAATGTAATATCCTCAAAAAATTGTTTCTCTCACTAGGGTGATTCAGTGCCACAGTTACATGGTTATTGGCTTCAGTTCTCGTACAAAATGATGAAAATGTACTTTGACTTGTTAAGACTGTGACAAAATAGCCATTTTATTAACAGACAAGAATTTGAAGATCTAGAAACCTTATGGAAGTGATAGTAAAAACTGAATGCAACAAAAAAATATTTTCTCTGTATTTCCTTCATGGCTAATACCAGCTACTATGTTTCAATGATCACATCACTAGACTCCAACCAACCTCATATTTTGACTGTTGTTGGAGATAAACAGCCTCTCGAAGCTGGTTCTGTAAACTTTGGATCATCTGTTCTTTTGCCACCAACTGGGACTTGACCTCTTCATATTCCATCAAAATCTTACTGGAGTTTGTGCTGCAGCATAAAACAGAGTGTTAGAGAAAGAGCTGGTATCTGAGAAATAGGGGATTATAAAAACCTAGTTATTAGATTAGTACAAAATAGCACACAAAAGCTTAATGAAATGGTATTCCTACAATGTCATTCGTATAGTTTATACATTTAAAAACCTTTCAGCACAAACTGTTATCCCAAATGATATTTTAAAATGAGATAGAAAATTCAGACAAACAATTATCTCATATTTATGACCTGAAGGTATTGTGGCCACAAAATGTTATGCTTCAGCTTTCCATGAAAGTGTGAAACAAGTTACTGTCTTTCTTCACCAATCATAAATGGTTTCAGAAAACAAATGGCAGCTTAATCCACATTTGTGAAAAAATGTTCTTCCACACCCTTACAACATCACAACAACTAAAAATAAGGATTACCTCTTGCTGTAGCAAGTCAGAAGTGCAATGAGCAATTACATCCACCTGAAGAGGAAGCCCAATTACTGTTTCCACATGTCCATCTGCAGAAGAAACCAACTACCTCGCTTCATGGCCTCAATTCTTCTGAAGAATTCAAGATTTTGTTCATGCTAACGCCCTCATATACTGTATGCCTATAATTGGTCTCTGGAGTGGTATTTTTAAGGAATTGACTGTTTCTATATTTACACCCTTGTCAGATTTGGTATCATCACGAGTGAACATCCTATCCAACAGAAAGCCACCTTGAAAACTTATATTTTATATGGCAGCCTTTTAAAAGAAAAATTGGTTACTCTCTCCCTGTAGGAATACACCCACTTATTCAATCCTACAGAGCTTAAAATCCAACTTTAAGTCGCTGTCACCATCCTTGACCTTATAACTGTTGTTGCATTATGCAAGTGCCTGGCCACAGAGTCCTGAATGAATTCGAACTTTCTCCTGCCGAGATCAGCATCCTATTCAACTACCCCCAGAAACTACACAGATTCCACAACATTTCACAGCTGGACATTCAAGCTGAGTACAAGAATATCAAACTAGGTGACCTGCTCAATTCTGAACTGACCTTCAAACTCCACATCCAAACACAAACAATACCTCCAACGTTCATCTTCACAACATCACCCACATATATACTTAACTCACATTCACAGACACCAAAATCCTTTTCCATGTTATTGTCATTTCCTGGACTGACTTATCCAATGAACATAAGAAAATAAGAACATAAGAAAATAAGAACATAAGAAATAGGAGCAGGATTAGGCAATTTGGCCCATCGAGCCTGCTCCGCCACTCAATAAGATCATGGCTCAGTTCCACTTCCCTGCCCGCTCCTCATAACCCTTTACTCCCTTATCGCTCAAAAATCTGTCAATCTCCGCCTTAAATATATTCAAAGACCCAGCCTCCACAGCTCTCTGGGGCAGAGAATTCCATAGATTTACAACGCTCTGAGAGAAAAAATTCCTCCTCATCTCAGGTTTAAATGAGCAGCCCCTTATTCTGAGACTATGTCCCCTAGTTTTAGTTTCCCCTTTGAGTGGAAATATCCTCTCTGCATCCACCTTGTCGAGCCCCCTCATTATCTTATATGTTTCGATAAGATCACTTCTCATTCTTCTCAACTTCAATGTGTATAGGCCCAACCTACTCAACCTATCCTCATAAGTCAACCCCCTCATCTCCGGAATCAACCTAGCGAACCTTGTCTGAACAGCCTCCAATGCAAGTATATCCTTCTTTAAATACGGAGACCAAAACTGTATGCAGTACTCTAGGTGTGGCCTTGCCAATACCCTGTACAGTTGCAGCAGGACTTCTCTGCGTTTATACACTATCTCCCTTGCAATAAAGGCCAACATTCCATTTGCCTTCCTGATTACTTGCTATACCTGCATACTAACTTTTTGTGTTTCATGCACATGGACCCCCAGGTCCCTCTGTACTGCAACACTTTGCAATTTTTCTTCATTTAAATTGCAATTTGCTTTTCTATTATTTCTGCCAAAGTGGATAACCTCACATTTTCCCACATTATACTCCATCTGCCAGATTCTTGCCCACTCACTTAGCCTGTCTATATCCGGGGCCATAAAAGGAGTGGCGAGCGGTGGCCACGGGCAGCGTGGAGGCCCCGCCCTGCGAGGGAACATCAGCGGCAGGTCGGGGCCATTTGAGGAGCGGCGACCGTGGTACAAGGTACAGCGCGAACTGGTGCAGGAGGACGACGGCTGTAAAGAGTGACATCATTACGGTCCATGTCGGTGATTGGAGCATGGGCAGATACAGCAGGAGCGGCGAGAGACTGTAGAGGGATGTGATTGGCGCCCAGGGAAGGCGCGTGTTCGGGGCCAGGGGCAGCACGGGCCAGCCCACACTGCGATACGTGTGCGCACGAGGTCCATGCAGCAGAGTTGGTCTCCAGTTGTCTTGGGTAATCCTTGCCACTGGACCAAGACCTAGCTCTGTCAAGCCCATGTGCTGGCTGGTGTGCAACGGCCACCCCATGTGAAAAAATTCACGCAGAGGCATCTTCCACCCTTCAGGATGTAGTTTGGGTCCTTCATTGAAACACCTGTGAACTCGTCCTTTTTTTGGCGTGGAAGCAAGTCATCCTTGTTTCGAGGGACCACCTATGATGATGATGATCCCTCTGCAGATTTTTTGCGTCCTCACAATTTGCTTTCCCACCCATCTTTGTATCATCAGCAAATTGGCTACATTATACTCGGTCCCTTCATCCAAGTCATTAATACAGATTGTAAATAGTTGAGGACCCAGTACCGACCCCTGCAGCAGCCACTAGTCACTGTTTCCCAACCGGAAAATTACCCATTTATCCCAACTCTCTGTTTTCTGTTAGTTAGCCAATCTTCTATCCATGCTAATATATTACCCCCAACCCCGTGAACTTTTATCTTGTGCAGTAACCTTTTATGTGGCACATTATCGAATGCTTTCTGGAAATCCAAATGCACCACATCCATTGGTTCTCCCTTATCCACCCTACTTGTTACATCCTCAAAGAACTCTAGCAAATTAGTCAAACATGATTTCCCTTTCATAAAACCATGTTGGCTCTACTTCATTGAATTATGCTTTTCCAAGTGTCCTGCTACTGCTTCCTTAATAATGGACTCTAGCATTTTCCCAACGACAGATGTTAGACTAACTGGTCTATAGTTTCCTGCTTTGTGTCTGTCTCCTTTTTTAAATAGGGATGTTACATTTGCAGTTTTCCAATCCGCTGGGACCACCCCAGAATCCAGGGAATTTTGGTAGATTACAACCAATGCATCCACTATTTCTGCCGCCACCTCTTTTAAGACCCTAGGAAGTAAGCCATCAGTCCAGGGGACTTGTCCGCCTTTAGTGCCATTATTTTACCGAGTATTACTTCATTAGTGATAGTGATTGTATTAAGTTCCTCCCTCCCTATAGCCCCTTGATTATCCACTATTGGAATGTTTTTAGTGTTTTCTACCATGAAGACTGATACAAAATATTTGTTCAAAGTCTCTGCCATTTCCCTGCTCCCCATTATTAATTCCTGTGTCTCATCCTCTATGGGACCAACATTTACTTTAGCCACTCTTTTCCTTTTTATGTACCTGCAGAAACTCTTACTGTTATATATGTGGACTTGTATTTACTCTGTTATGCCACCAGAGGGCTTATTCCCTGGAGTCCCATGGGATCCCATAATTCATTGGGAGCACAGGCATTTAAGAAGGCATCACAGATTGGAGAGGCACTCTGGAGACCTGCAATAAAAGACTACGGTCACACGTTACATTGAGCTCACAGTATTCAGTCTGACTCTTTCTCCATACACAACAACTGGTGACAAGATATAGATAGCGAACCCAAAGATGCAGAGAACAATGGGCATCCTGGAGACATTTTTGGAGGGAGGTAATTGGGGAACTTTTGCGGAGCGGTTTGACCAATACTTCGTGGCCAACAAGCTAGATGGGGAAGAGAGCGCTGCCAAACGAAGGGCATCTGTGGGGTACCAATGTATGGCCTCATGAAAAATCTGCTCTCTCCAGCGAAACCCACAGAGAAATCGTACGACGATTTGTGCACACTGGTCCAAGAGCATTTGAACCCAAAGGAAAGCGTTCTGATGGCGAGGTACCGGTTCTACACCTACAAAAGGTCTGAAGGCCAGGAAGTGGTGAGTTATGTCGCCGAGTTAAGACGCCTTGCAGGACATTGTGAATTTGAAGGATATTTGGAGCACATGCTCAGAGGCTTTTTCGTACTTGGCATTGGCCACGAAACCATACTTCGCAAACTTTTGAATCTAGAGATCCCAACCTAGAGTAAGGCCAAAACGATAGCCCAGGCGTTCATTGCCACCAGTGACAATATTAAGCAAATCTCTCAGCACACAAGTGCTGCTACAAGTACTGTGAACAAAGTGATGTTGTTTTCGAATCGTAACGTACAGGGCAGGTCACACATACCTGCAGCTACACTTCCGCAGATGTCTCAAGAGTCCATCATGAAGAGTGACGAATGCAAGGCCATTAACACCTTGTTGTCGCTGCGGGGCTGATCATCGTTTCCATTCATGCCGATTCAAAGGATACGTTTGCAAGGGCTGTGGAACAATGGAACACCTCCAACGAGTATGCAGGCGAGCTGCTAAGCCTGTTAAACCTGCAAACCACCATGTTGCAGAGGAGGATCACGACGAAAAAGAGCCTCAGATAGAGGAGGCAGAGGTACATGGGGTGCACACATTCACGACGAATTGTCTCCCGATAATGCTGAATGTTGAACTAAGTGGACTCCCGGTGTCAATGGAGCTGGACATGGGCGCAAACCAGTCCATCATGGGCAAAAAGACTTTCGAAAGGTTGTGGTGCAACAAGGCCTCAAGGCCAGTCTTAGCTCCAATTCGCACGAAACTAAGAACTTACACAAAAGAAACGATTCCTGTAATCGGCAGTGCTACCGTAAAGGTCTCCTACGATGGAGCAGTGCACAAGCTACCACTCTGGGTGGTACCGGGCGATGGTCCCACGCTGCTCGGCAGAAGCTGGCTGGAAAAGATACGCTGGAACTGGGACGATGTCCGAGCGCTATCGCCCGCTGACGACACTTCGTGTGCCCAGGTCTGAAACAAATTTCCTTCGCTGTTCGAACCAGCCATTGAGAAATTCCAAGGAGCAAAAGTGCAGATCCACCTAATTCCGGGGGCGCGACCCATTCATCACAAGGCGAGAGCAGTACCGTACATGATGAGAGAAAGGGTAGAGATCGAGCTAGACCAGCTGCAACGAGAGGGCATCATTTCCCCGATCGAGTTCTGCAAGTGGATCAGTCCTATTGTCCCAGTCCTCAAGGGAGACGGCACCGTCAGAATCTGTGGCGATTACAAAGTAACTAGCAATCATTTCTCCCTGCAGGATTAATACCCACTACCAAAAGCCGCGACCTCTTTGCAACACTGGCAGGAGGAAAGACGTTCACGAAGCTGGATCTGACTTCAGCCTACATGACGCAGGAACTGGAGGAATCATCGAAGGGCCTCACCTGCATCAACACGCACAAAGGTATTTTTGTTTATAACAGGTGCCCGTTTGGAATCCGATCAGTGGTGGCGGTATTCCAGAGAAACATGGAAAGTTTACTGAAGTCGGTCCCGCACACCGTAGTCCTCCAGAACGACATCTTGGTCACAGGTCGGAACACAGTCGAACATCTGCAGAACCTGGAGGAGGTTCTTAGTTGACTCAACCACGTGGGCCTCAGGTTAAAATGCTCGAAGTGCGTTTTCCTGATGCCCGAAGTGGAGTTCCTGGGAAAGAGGATTGTGGCGGACGGCATCAGGGCCACCAACGCGAAGATGGAAGCAATCGAGAACGCACAGAGGCCACAGAACGTGACGGAGCCACGGTCATTTCTGGAACTCTTGAACTACTTTGGTAACTTCTTACCGGGTCTCAGCACCCTGCTAGAACCACTACATGTCTTACTACGAAAAGGGGGCGAATGGGTTTGGGGCAAAAGCCAAGAAAATGCCTTTGTAAAAGCAAGAAAATTGTTCTGCTCAAACAAATTGCTTGTATTGTATGATCCATGTAAGCGTTTGGTACTAGCATGTGATGTGTCGTCATATGGTGTCGGGTGTGTATTGCAACAAGCTAATGATTTCGGGAAACTGCAACCGGTTGCTTATGCATCCAGGAGTCTGTCTAAGGCTGAGAGAGCCTACAGCATGATTGAAAAAGTTAGCGTTTGTCTATGGGGTAAAGAAAATGCATCAATACCTGTTTGGGCTAAAATTCGAATTGGAAACTGACCATAAGCCACTTATATCCCCATTTTCTGAGAGTAAAAGGATAAATACCAACCCATCGGCATGCATCCAGAGATGGGTGCTCACGTCGTCCGCATACAACTACGCCATCCGCCACAGGCCAGGCACAGAAAACTGCGCCGATGCTCTCAGTAGACTGCCATTGCCCACCACGGCGGTGGAAATGGCGCATCCCACAGATCTAGCCAAGGTTATGGAAGCATTTGAGGGTGAGCAATCACTGCCCGGCAGATCGAAACCTGGACAAGCCAGGATCCCTTATTATCTCCAGTCAAAAGCTGTGTGCTTCACGGGAGCTGGTCCAGTGTCCCAGTGGAAATGCAGGAAGAGATAAAGCCATTCCAGCGGAGCAAAGATGAAATGTCTATACAGGCAGACTGCCTTCTGTAGGGCAATCGAGTAGTGGTCCCCAAGAAGGGCAGAGACACCTTCATCAATGACTTCCACAGTACCCACCCAGGCATCGTAATGATGAAAGCGATAGCCAAATCCCACATGTGGTGGCCAATATCGATGCGGACTTAAAGAGTCCTGCGTTCGCAGATGTAATACATGCTCGCAGTTAAGCAATGTTCCCAGGGAGGCGCCGCTAAGTTTATGGTCTTGGCCCTCCAAACCATGGTCTAGGGTACACATCGACTATGCAGGGCCGTTCTTAGGTAAAATATTCCTTGTGGTTGTAGACGCATACTCCAAGTGGATTGAATGTGAGATAATGTTAGCTAGCACGTCCGCTGCCATTACTGAAAGCCTGCGGACCATGTTTGCCATACATGGCCTACCCGATGTCCTGGTGAGCGACAACGGGCCATGTTTTACAAGTGCTGAGTTCAAAGAATTCATGACCCATAACGGGATCAATATGTCACACCTGCCCGTTTAAACCAGCGTCCAATGGTCGGGCATAGAGAGCAGTGCAAACCATCAAGCAAGGCTTGAAAAGGGTAACTGAAGGCTCACTGCAGACTCGCCTATCCCGAGTCCTGCTGAGCTACCGCACGAGACCCCACTCACTCACTGGGATCCCACCTGCTGAACTGCTCATGAAAAGAGCACTCAAGACAAGGCTCTCGTTAGTTCACCCTGATCTACATGAACAGGTAGAGGGCAGGCGGTTTCAACAAAATGCATACCATGATAGCGCAAATGTGTCACGCAATATTGAAATCAATGATCCTGTATTTGTTTTAAATTATGGACAAGGTCCCAAGTGGCTTCCCGGCACCATAGTGGCCAAAGAGGGGAGCAGGGTGATCCGGGTCAAACTTTCAAATGGATTCATACACCGGGAACACTTGGACCAAATCAAACTCAGATTCAAGGACTACCCTGAGCAACCCACCTTGGGCCCTACCTTTTTGACCCCCCAACACACACACAAGTAGCAACCGACACCATGGTTGACCACGAAGCAGAACCCATCATCCACAGCAGCCCTGCTGGGCCCAACACACCAGGCAGCCCAGCAAGGCCAGCTGCACAGCAGCCCAGCGAGGGCCCAACAAATGATTCAACAACAGCAGCTTTCACACTGAGATGATCAACCAGGGCAAAAAGGGCCCCAGATCGACTCACATTGTAAATAGTTACACTATTGACTTTGACGGGGAGGGGGTGCGGGGAATGTTGTTATATATGTGGACTTGTATTTACTCTGTACAGCCACCAGAAGGCTCATTCCCCAGAGTCCCAATTGGGAGCACAGGTATTTAAGAAGGCTTCACAGGCTGGAGAGGCACTCTGGAGACCTGCAATAAAAGACTAAGGTCACACGTTACTTTGAGTTCACAGTATTCAGTCTGACTCTTTCTCCACACACAACACTTACGATCTGTTTTTATATTTCTTGCTAGTTTACTCTCATAATCTATCTTCCCTCTTTTTATCATATTTTTAGTTGCTCGTTGCTGGCTTTTAAAAGTTCCTCAATCCTCTGGCCTCCCACTAGTCTTGGCCACATTGTATGTCCTTGTTTTCAATTTTTGATACCCTCCCTTATTTCCTGAGTTAGCAACGGATGGTTATCCCTTCTCTGATAGTCTTTCCTTCTCATCGGGATATATTTATGTTGCGAGTGATGGGATATCTCCTTAAATGTCTGCCACTGCTCATCAACCATCCCATACTTTAATCTATTTTCCCAGTCCACTTTAGTCAACTCTGCCCTTTGTAATCTTCTTTATTTAAGCTTAGGACCCTGGTTTGAGAACCAACTTTCTCACCCTCCAACTGAATTTGAAATTCAACCATGTTATGGTCATTCATTCCTAGAGGATCCTTTACTACGAGATCATTTATTAATCCTGTCTCATTACACAGTACAAGATCTAAGATAGCCTGCTCCCTGGTTGGTTCCGCAACATACTGTTGAAGGAAACTATCCCGGATACACTCTATGAACTCTTCCTCAAGGCTGCCCTGGCCAATTTGCTCTGTCCAATCAATATGAAGGTTAAAATCGCCCATAATTATTGCCGTTCCTTTATTACAAACCTCCATTATTTCTTGATTTATACTCCGTCCAACAGTGTAGCTACTGTTAGGAGGCCTACAGACTACGCCCAACAGCGACTTTTTCCCCCTTATTAATCCTTATCTCCATCCAAACCGATTCAACATCTTGATCTTCTGAGCCAATATCGTTTCTCCCAACGCACTGATCCCATCCTTTATTAAGAGTGCTACCCCACCTCATTTTCCTTTCTGTCTGTCCTTCCAAATTGTCAAATACCCCTGAATATTTAGTTCCCAGTCCTGGTCACCTTGCAACCACATCTCTGTAACGGCTATCAGATCATATCCATTTGTATCTGTTTTGTTACGAATGCTATGTGCATTCAGATAAAGAACTTTTAAATTTGTTTTTTTACCATTTTTTCCTGCTTTGACCCCACTTTCTGATTTACCTTTATGTTTATATCCTGCACGCTCTGGTTTTTATTTCCCCCAGTGCTGCCCTGATCTATTGCCTTCTCTTTGTTGTTTGACTTTTAAAATTTTTGCTCAGCTGAATCCTTCCCCCCACTAATTAGTTTAAAGTTCTCTCTACAGCCCTAGTTATTTGATTCGCCAGGACCTTCGTCCCAGCACGGTTTAGTGGAGCCCGTGCGAACGGAACTGCTCTCTCTTACTCCAGTACTGGTGCCAGTGTCCCACAAACCAAAACCCATTTCTCCAACACCAGTCTTTGAGTCATGTGTTTAACTCTGATCTTATTTACCCTACTGTTCTTATCAGCCTCTCAACCTCTACCCTGCACAAACCCCAGAACAAAACTGTGCCACCTGTATCCTATTCCACAGCAAATTACATACAGCTTTTACATTCTAAACCATTTTTTAATACTCTTCCCCACCCCAGCCAATCTCCTCTGTGGAGGAGGAAAGAAGCAGGAGGTCTCTAACTATTGCTTCAAAGATCCTTCTCTTTTACCCAACAGTTTTGCAGTTACTTTAAATTCTGATTAGTGCATGAGCAGTTAAGCAGGCTTTAGCTTCAGTTTGTACGACTTCAGCTGCAGTGACAAAGAAATAATTGGTTACATCATCTACCATCAGGTCCACCATATCAGCAGTCATAAAGACTCAGTCTCAGGCTTTGTTGTCAATATCCTTTATGTGACTGAGCACCTTGGCACGATCATTTATTGCACAAATACGATCAACCACTTTGCCGTGGCAATCATATCTTGCTGCAAAGCCAGTATTTTGCCCACGATATGCAACAGTGCCAGTAATTTAGAGCTTTCCACGGACATTGAACAATACGTTCAGACAGCAAAGGAAGCTTGAAACTATTCACAATTACACAATCAATTGCTGAGCCTCTCTGAACTCCTTCCTAATGCCACATAATTGGCAAACCTTAGAAAGGAAGCAGAGAGCCCAGCTGCTAAAGAGATTCTCATCAGCTTTTTGAAGTACCAGACCTCACACAATCGAATCACCCGTAAGGAGCAAAGCACAGTAAAGAAACCATTCTTCAAGACCATCTTGGAATGTACCAGCAGTCTTTAATCCCACCAACTAAGGAGAAGGCACATTAAAAAGTATCTTTGCCTAGACAATATTGGTTGAATACGTCCCTAAACCTGCTGTAAAAAGGTTGTTGCCAATCATCAATCATTCCGTATTAGATAAATTACTATCCAACTATTCTCTGGAGTTTGTAGGCAGTTTGGAGGCAACTGGCAGTGAAGATATACAAAACATTGGAGCACAGTGCACTGCAGAAAAATGGGACAGTGCTTTGATTCTCCCACTTTGAGTTCTTAATCTCAGCCATCTTAATAAGGAGAAATGGTAAGTAGACACATATATCTCTCAGTAGGGAATCTTTAGGAAAAAAAAAGCAACAATCACTACAGATCAAAAAGGTAATTAATTGAGTACAATGTTTCGAGATATAAAACAAGTTTGTTTTTAAGAAAAAGGAGTACAATTCATTCAAATGTACAACCAATTATATTACATATTATAAGTTCACGTTTTGGGACTATAAAGCAGAAGAAAAACCGAGTATTTCTCTAGACTCAGCACATATTAGATAGACAATTCAAAAAGAACTCTGCACATTTTCTTCCTATAGATTGGTTTAGAATGATATCCCTTTAGCACTGTGTTGTAGCCTTTTCAGATGCACACTGAGCGCCTCTCAATCAGGGTCTGACCATGTTCTGGGCCAGCATCACCACTCTCGATTGAAGGTGGTTGATGTAACTGTTATCCCTCGCCCCTGAGGAGTCACATCCTTTCACCACTGTCAAATGTGGTGGAAACCGCCGTCGGGGAATTCCTTGCAAAACACTGTGACTCCCAACCGAGAGGCCTGGTTCATCAATACCAGTTGAAAGACAGGAGATTTATTGAGTCTATTGTCTGAGTAAGTTCAGCTAAAATAACCCCAAATAGTGTCCATAGATAATTTCTTCCCAGAAAGCATGACCCTTCCTGCAAAGAGGATATCAGATTTTGAAGCATTACAAACTAATCTCCAGGCTTTCCTTGGGGTGGCTTGGAATAATATCGAAAAAATGGTCCCAAAATCAGTGGCCATTCTGGTGTATTCCTAAGGAAACTTCAACGGGAGCTCAACCAAATGTCCAGATACAAGACCGAGAACTGAATACGCCAGGTTACAACAATGGCCTTAAATTGAGGTCGGAGGCTTCCTTTGTACGAACGCCTCCGACCCGAAAAAAAATCTACAAATCTACTTGTTGGTCCCGGAGAAACATAGGATCCTGGTCGGAGGCCGAGATTCGCTGCGCATCGCATGGGGATCTGTCTTCGAGGTATGCAAGTCCAAGCTGGAGTCACGTGGGCCTGGACAACCAGTCTCGATGTAGTATTCTCATTGATAATAATGGGAACTCCGTTTGCACGAGTTCCCATTACTATCAATAAGAAAATCCCCGAAAGCATTCAAACACAACATAATAAATAAATAAATAAAACACCTCACATATTTAATATTAATTGAAATTAAAGTTAATGTTTTAGAAAAAAAAATTTTTTTTTTTTTTTTTTTAAATGTGTTTTAATATGGTTTAAATAAAACTGACCTTAATGGACAGGGTTTTTAAACATAAAAATGTGTTTTTAAATGACATTTTTATATGTTTTAAAACTCTTACGCTGGTAAAAGTAGGCTATGCACCGGCTTTCACCAGGCGTAAGAGCTTGAAGGACATTCGCTGGACATGAGTTGGGCAAATAGCCCAATTTCGGCCGTGCGAATGGCCTTCCTGCAGTGAAGTGTTCGATCTGTCAAGACAAATCTCGACATATCGGAAAAGCAGGTTTTTGGCGCATGTGCATCGCGCCCCGAAAACCGGCTTTTGCAAGGCCTCGGCTGGGTCCGTGTGCACTCCGTACAGACCAGGTGAGGCCGGAATTTCAGCACCATTGTGCTGAATTTAGGGGCAGAACTTTAGCCAGCCCCAAGCATGATCAAGGCTATAAGATGGGATGGCAAGGACTCCAAAAGTCAAAATTCCTCTCTGACTACTGGATCCGAGTTCTACAGTGGGACCCAGTATATGGTCAGTTGTGGCACACCTAGTCAGACCAGGTGCACTTCACTGAGCAAGGGTGGAAATGGAGCCGACTTGGGAATCCTGGCTGAAATTGAAGCCTTGGCCATCACAGGAATATATATATTTTTTTAAACTGCAGGGGACCACTATTCTGACATGACCCCATTGGCACGGTGGCCCCCATTGGTACACAAATCACAAATCAGGGAATCTACGCAACTCCAGAAAGTCTCCAGGATCAACTGTATAGGTTCCTGGTTGGTGTTCCTTCGTACTCACACCAAGGTGCGTTGTGTTGGAGATTTTCCCTCAATAGGCCTTATTTGGCATCAGTTAAAACATTCCATAATGGACTGTGGAGCCTAGATCTTAAGACTCTGTTGATTATCTATTAAAAGGCTCCGACAAAGCAGTCATCCAACAACGGTAACTTGTATTTACATAGCCTTTAACGTAGTAAAACGTCACAAGGCTCTTCACAGGAGCGTTATCAAACAGAATTTAACATCAAACCAGATAAGTAGATATTAAGGCAGCTTAGAGGTTGGTTTTAAGGAGTGTCTTAAAAGGAGAAAGAGAGAAAGAGAGGAAGAGAGGCGGAGAAGTTTAGGGAGGGAATTCTAAAGCTTAGGGCCTTGGCAGTTGAAGGCACACCCGCAATAATGGAACGATTAAAACCGGTGATGCTCAAAAGACCAGAATTGGAGGAGCGCAGATAGGGCAGGAGCAGATTACAAAGATGGGAGGGAGCGAGGCAATGGAGAGATTTCAAAACAAGGATGAGAATTTTAAAATCGAGGCGTTGCTTAACTGGGAACCAATGTAGGTCTGCAAGCACAGGGGTGATGGGTGAACGGGACTTGGTGCGAGTTAGGGCATGGACAGCAGAGTTTTTGATGACCTCAAGTTTATGGAGGGTAGAATGTGGGAGGCTGGCCAGGGGCATGTTGGAATAGTCAAATCTAGAAGTAACAAAGTCGTGGATGAAGGTTTCAGCAGATGTGCTCAGGCAGGGGCGGAGCCAAGGGTTATTACGGAGTTGGAAATAGACAGCCTTAGTGCTGATGCAGATATGTGGTTGAAAGCTCACCTCAGGATCAAACATAACACCAAGGTTGCGAACAATCAGGTTCAGTCTCAGGCAGTTTCTAAGGAGAGGGATGGACTCGGATGCTAGGGAACGGAGTCAGTGACTAGGGAATGGAGTTGGTGGTGGACAATGGCTTCAGTCTTCCCAATATTTAGTTGGAGGAAGTTTCTGCTCATCCAGTACTGGATGACGGCCAAGCAGTCTGACAATTAAGAGACAGTGGAGGGGTCGAGAGAGGTGGTGAGCGTACATGTCGAAATTGACATGTTTTCGGATGAGGTCAGCAAGAGGAAGCATGTAGATAAGAATCAGGAGACCAAGAAAACATCCTTGGGGTACTTCAGAGGTAATGGTGCGGGAGCGGGAATAGAAGCCATTGGAGGTGATTCTCTGGCTGTGACTGGATAGATAAGAATGGAACCAGACATGTGCAGTCCCTCCCAGATGGACGATAGTGGATAAGCGTCGGAGGAGGATGGTATAATGAACAATGTCAAAGGCTGCAGACAGATCAAGAAGGACGAGAAGGGATAATTTACTTTTATCACAATCACATAGGATGTCATTTGTTACTTTGATTAGAGCCATTTCGGTACTGTGGCGGGGCGGAAACCTGAATTCTTTGAGGATATAACGAGCATGGTGGATAGAGGTGTACCGATGGATGTGATGTATTTAGATTTCCAAAAGGCATTCGATAAGGTGCCACACAAAAGGTTACTGCAGAAGATAGAGGTACGCGGAATCAGAGGAAATGTATTAGCATGGATAGAGAATTGGCTGGCGAACAGAAAGCAGAGAGTCGGGATAAATGGGTCCTTTTCGGGTTGGAAATCGGTGGTTAGTGGTGTGCCACAGGGATCGGTGCTGGGACCACAACTGTTTACAATATACATAGATGACCTGGAAGAGGGGACAGAGTGCAGTGTAACAAAATTTGCAGATGACACTAAGATTCGTGGGAAAGCGGGTTGTGTAGAGGACACAGCGAGGCTGCAAAGAGATTTGGATAGGTTAAGCGAATGGGCTAAGGTTTGGCAGATGGAATACAATGTCGGAAAGTGTGAGGTCATCCACCTTGGGGAAAAAAACAGTAAAAGGGATATTATTTGAATGGGGAGAAATTACAACATGCTGAGGTGCAGAGGGACCTGGGGGTCCTTGTGCATGAATCCCAAAAAGTTAGTTTGCAGGTGCAGCAGGTAATCAGGAAGGCGAATGAAATGTTGGCCTTCATTGCGAGAGGGATGGAGTACAAAAGCAGGGAGGTCCTGCTGCAACTGTATAGGGTATTGGTAAGGCCGCACCTGGAGTACCGCGTGCAGTTTTGGTCACCTTACTTAAGGAAGGATATACTGGCTTTGGAGGGGGTACAGAGACGATTCACTCGGCTGATTCCGGAGATGAGTGGGTTACCTTATGATGATAGATTGAGTAGACTGGGTCTTTACTCGTTGGGAGTTCAGAAGGATGAGGGGGGATCTTATAGAAACATTTAAAATATTGAAAGGGATAGACAAGATAGAGGCAGTGAGGTTGTTTCCACTGGTAGAGGAGACTAGAACTAGGGGGCACAGCCTCAAAATACGGGGGAGCCGATTTAAAACCGAGTTGAGAAGGAATTTCTTCTCCTACAGGGTTGTGAATCTGTGGAATTCTCTGCCCAAGGAAGCAGTTGAGGCTAGCTCATTGAAAATATTCAAGTCACAGATAGATAGATTTTTAACCAATAAGGGAATTAAGGGTTACGAGGAGCGGACGGGTAAGTGGAGCTGAGTCCACGGCCAGATCAGCCATGATCTTGTTGAATGGCGGAGCAGGCTCGAGGGGCTAGATGGCCTACTCCTGTTCCTAATTCTTACGTTCTTATGTTATGTTATGTTATGTTCTTATGAATGGAGGTATTCAAACTTGGAGTTCTGGGAAAGATGGCCACCGATTTGGTAGACGACAACATGTTCAAGGACTTTGGAGAGAAAAGGGAGGTTGAAGGTGGGTCAGTAGTTTGGATAGACATAAATGCACTACATCCAGAGATGTGAGGTGATCACACACAAGCATGTTGTTAAAAACTCTTGGTGCTGAAGGGAAAATACATTGTGCTAGTAACTTTGCTCCTTGAACTTGCACCCGAGAAACCTTGGAAGCTGCTAAGACAATACAGAAGTAGGCATCTTTTAGATCTACAACAGCAACCAATTCTCTGGATTTATCGCTTAAATAATCTGAGGCAGTGTCACCATTTTAAATCTTCTCTGTTTGAGCGATTGGTTTAACATTCCAAGATTCTGTACTGGATGAGTTCCTCTTATCTATTTGGGAACAAAAAGGTAAAAGGACGTAGGCGATTCGCATGGATCCCTGGGATCACGTGCGCCGGCCTAACCAATCAACGTAGGGCTATTCCCATTCATACTTATGGTGAGTTCCGTATATATCCCTAAAATACACAAACACTTAAAATATATATATATTTTAGAAAACATCACATTTTTAAAATTAATCAAAATGGAATTTAATTAATTATTTAAAACAAAAAATTATTTTTTAACAATAAATTTAGATTTTTAAAGGTTTAAAATAAACTTACATTATTTCTCAGGTTTTTAAATATTTAAATTATTGCAAAAAAATTATTTTTCTGTCCTTTAAAAGAAGTAAGCTGATAAAAGCAGGCGTAAGGCCAGTTTTTATAAGTCGTAAGAATTTCAAGGGCATTCGCTCGGCAGAAGTTGGGCAAATAGTCCAACTCTCTGCCAGCGGAGGCCCTTTACTTCTGGATGTGTGCGATCTGTCAAGAGGATTCTTGACAGATCGCAAGTTCCGGGTTTAAGCACATGCGCAGTGCGTGCCCAATCCCGGAACTTGCAGGGCTCCTATGGGCGCATACGCGCTCGCAGGGGCCACGAATTCAGGGCCATTGTAAATGGTGTGATTTCAATCACCCACTTGGGGGCTCATACATGACAAAGAGAGTAACCCTTTCTAATAGTTCACAATAAAAGGAAGATGGTTGTGGTTATTGGAGGTCAATCATCTCAGCCCCGGGACATCGCTGTAGGAGTTCCTCAGGGCAGTGTCCTGGACCCAACCATCTTTTGCTTCATCAATGACCATTCCTCCATCATAAGGTCAGAAGTGGGGATGTTTGCTGATGATTGCAGTGTTCAGTTCCATTCGCAACTCCTCAGATAATGAAGCAGTCCATGCTCGGATGCAGGAAGATCGGACGGCATTCAGAGTTGGGCTGATAAGTGATGAGGAATATTCGCGCCACTCAAGTTCCAGCCAATGACTATCTCCAACAAGCGACAGTCGAACCACCACCCCTTGCCATTCGGCATTAGAATCGTCAAATCCCCCACCATCAACATCCTGGGGGTCACCATCGACCAGAAACTTAACTGGATCAGCCATATAAATACTGTGGCTACAAGAGCAGGTCAGAGGCTGAGTATTCAGCGGCAAGTGTCTCACCTCCTGACTCCCCAAAGCCTTTCCACCATCTACAAGGCACAGGTCGGGAGTTTCATGGAATACTCTCCACTTGCCTGGATGAGTGCAGTTCCAACAGCACTCAAGCAACCCAACAATATCCAGGACAAAGCAGCCCGTTTGATTAGCACCCCATCCACCATCTTAAACTTTCACTCCCTCCACCACTGGCACACTGTAGCTGCAGTGTGTACCATTTACAAGATGCACTGCAGCAACTCGCCAAGGCTTCTTTTGCAGCACCTCCCAAATCTGCGACCTCTACCACCTAGAAGAACAAGGGCAGCAGGCACATGGGAGCACCATCACCTGCAAGTTCCCCTCCAAGTTACACACCACCCTAACTTGGAAATATATGGCCGTTCCTTCATAGTCCCTGGGTCAGAATTCTGGAACTCCCTCCGTAACAGCACTATGGGCTAGATTTTCCCCAAGCAGTTTTTTCGACGCACTTACCGTAAATGCGCCGACTTTGTGCGCCGAAAAAATGTGCCCCCATTCTGGCCACTCTGCTGTGTGTCCCGGGTCCTGGCGTGGCGTTTCTCATGGGGTGGGGGGCGGAGCTACAGTCCTGCGCAGCAAACACTGCCAGCACCTCTGCACATGCGCGCAACAGTGTACGCAAATGTGCAGTAGCTCATCGCAGCCCAACGCTGTGTGGGAGGGGCCGAAGCACCCCGACCCTATCCCATGCTGAGTGGCCTGCCGCACACTTTGACATCAAAGGATCGCATTGGAGTAAGAGAGTCTGGAGGTGATGAAGGGACATGTGAGTTTTAGTGGCAGATGGGCTGTGGCCCTTTTAACAAGGGCGTGGGAGCGGGATGAGCTGAAGTGCTCTTGCAGAGAGCCAGCACGGGCTCGACGGAGCATTGACTTGGTGCAGGGCCAGGATGGCAAGGAGAATTCACAGGATACCGGAGAGGAGAGCATTGACAGCCAAAAGTGCCCAGTGTGTGAGATCATCTTCCCGCTCAACCTGGAGGACTTTGATTTCGAGCAGCACATTGTGAAGCACTTTGTAGCCTTTCCTCTCCCTCCCCCCTCCCGATGCCGCCGAGACCAGCCTTGCCTCTCCCTCCCCCCGTCCCGACCCGGCCCGCTGCCTTCCCTGGCCGATTTCAACTAAAGGTAGGATTTAATACAATTTTTTAATTGTTGTTCAATTGTTTACCCTATCTTTATGTAGTTATTTGAACTTTTATATTGAATATTTGCTGCTTGGTGCTTGGTGCAGGTCCTACCTGCCCCCTTTTATTAACTGCCCGCAACATTTTCAGAACTGGACACATATGCTGACTAAGTGGATTTGGAGTAACTTTTAGCTGGCCAAAATGGCATAAATGGCTAAAAGTGGAGTAAGTGTATGGGAACCCCCCCCCCCTTTTGAAAACAAACTGAAGTATAAAAAATCTAACCTAAGTGACTTACTCGAGAGCAAATTTTGTTGGGGAAAATGGCATTTTTTAAATTTACGCCAGAAAAAACTTACTCCAAAAAAAATTGGAGTTAATCATGGGGAAAATCGGGCCCAATGGCTCACCACCTTCTCAAGGACAATTAGGGAGGGGCAGAAAATGCAGGTCTTGCCAGCAATGCTACATCCCGGGAACGAATATAGAGACTTTCCCCCCAAGCTGTCACAAATTGTTGCATATGGTTCTTTCCTGGTCACAGATAGGTGGGAATTATTTTAAAGTAATTACAGTGTGGTAAGGAGCATTCAAAGAACCAGAACGGTCCATTGTAAGAATTTCTCAACATAAAGTCTTTTCTGGAGGAATGGGCCATCTTAAGGTGTTAATCTTAGCAATTATAGCTGCTGTCATGAAAAGGCATCTAACTACCAAAGCTACCCTTTCCATTCAAGGATAATTGCAGCAGCTCTCATCACTCTCAAAGCAATACTCTGGGAGTCCTGCAATAGCAGAGCGGTCACCTTTTGGATGCGATGTTAAACTGAGGCCTTGTATGCTTGCTCAGGAGGATGTAAAACACTCATGGCATTGAATAGGAGCAGAGAATTCTCCTGGTGCCTTGGTCAACATTCCACCTTCAACCAATATTACTGAAACCAGAATATCCAGTCATTCATTCACTTGTTATTTGTAGGACCTTACTGTACACATATCGGTTACCATGTGTACCGATCAGTATCAGCAGTATCAGCACTCCAAAAGCAATCCATTGTTGCCTTTCTTCTCTTGGTGGCCCCATCTTTAGGCCCTTTTGCAGAGCAAGGTTCTTGAGGACAAAGTAGGCAACAATAATCTTGCAAACTTAGACTGGGTTTTACTGCAGAGTTCCAACTGGTCCAAGAAATGGTATTGTTGTTCCAGCATGCCAAAGGCATGTTCCACTACAAACCTGTTGGATGGGGACACTGTGGGGGCGCTAAAGGGGCGCAAAAGTGCTTTCGCCCAGGGACGGGGTACACTACCGTCTCCCGGGAAATTGCCCCGGAGGTTTGTGGTGTGCTGTCCCGGCAGTGCCGCACCCCGCGGTTAGCACCCCAGGCTGGCGCACAACTGGCATTGACATCATCGCCATGCGCGCCGACCCCTCACCGCCCCGACCACTTAATGTCCTGCGGGCCACAAGGCTGGCGTGGGCAGATACCAACGGATGCTTCGTGGGTTGCGAAGCTGGCGGACATCCGCTGCCGGGGAACCCCTTAAAGGGGAGACCATTAGCGCTCCGGGCCGCCATTTTTGTCGGCCGACTCTTGGGTCAGCCCGACAATGGGGGCCCTAGCTTCGACTGGGCTGACATTGTGCAGCCTGGCACTCCATTTTGGGTGCCAGGCTGCAGGCCCAGTTTAACGCGTCGCTAGTGGCCCAGTGGGGACCATCAAAGGGCCATGCAGAGTGTGCAGCGGCGCCCCCTTCAAAGCGAGGGGAGGGGCATTGTAGTACATCAGTGCTACGCAGAGCATCCGCATAGGGCTGGGCTCAGCGTCGCGCTACTGCCCCAGGAACGCCCCTCAAAGGAAGTGGAGCACCAAAGACAGCACTCTACTGCCTTTGAGGGGCGTACAGCCCAATTCTGTGTCAGGGTCGGGACTTCCGGGCCGGGCGATAAAAGTCCCGGCAGGTTGCTGCCCCCAATCGGGCGAAGGGAAATTTCGCCCGCTGCATCTTTTCTGCATTGTTGACTCTGCATTTGAAATAAGCACATAATGTCCAGAAGATTGCAGCCAATGATGCCTTATAGAATACTATTATAGAATAGAAGTGGGGGACTCTTTCTTGTTGCTGGCTTCTTTTTACGGGAATGGTGATGAAATCCCTCACCCTGGCAAATAATGCATCCATTTCCTACTTCATTCAATTATGGACATGTTGGGACATGTGAGAGAGATCTCCTGCACTTGCCTGGAAGGAGGCTGCCATTTGAAGGCTCAAAGTAACAGAAAACTTGACAGGCATTGATAGAACTGTCTCTGTGCTGGAAGTGGTCTCCAAGTCTGGTAGCAGGAATGTTCAGATCCAGTAACGGTTTCTTTTGGGAATCTAAGTTGACACAGACAGGTTTTGAAAGACAGGTCCAGAAACGACATTTCGGACCTGGAGACACGAATGTCAGTACAAATACTTGTCTAAATGGAGCATACAACCTGTAAACTCACACATTTATCATGATTCCTCTGAAGCCCCTCCTTCACCACAACTTGCAAAAAGAGAGATATATCCATCGGAATATCCATGGCTGATGGGAAAGAGTTCATTAATAACTACAGCTACACAGTCACTGATAAAATGCAATGTCATTTTAATCAACAATAAGGAATAAACCTACAAGAGTCAGCAACTTCCTTTGCCAACAAGACCAAAATGATGAAACAATCAGATGCTAAGAGATACAGCAATAATAAATAATAACTGAAGAGAATAGGGATATAGAAACATAGAAAATAGATGCAGGAGCAGGCCATTCAGCCCTTCTAGCCTGCACCGCCATTCAATGAGTTCATGGCTGAACATGAAACTTCAGTACCCCCTTCCTGCTTTCTCGCCATAACCCTTGATCCCCTGAGTAGTAAGGACTTCATCTAACTCCCTTTTGAATATATTTAGTGAATTGGCCCCAACCACTTTCTGTGGCAGAGAATTCCACAGGTTCACCACTCTCTGGGTGAAGAAGTCTCTCCTCATCTTGGTCCTAAATGGCTTACCCCTTATCCTAAGACTGTGACCCCTGGTTCTGGACTTTCCCAACATTGGGAACATTCTTCCTGCATCTAACCTGTCTAAACCCGTCAGGATTTTAAACGTTTCTATGACGTCCCCTCTCATTCTTCTGAACTCCAGTGAATACAAGCTCAGTTGATCCAGTCTTTCTTGATAGGTCAGTCCCACCATCCCGGGAATCAGTCTGGTGAATTTTCGCTGCACTCCCTCAATAGCAAGAATGTCCTTCCTCAAGTTAGGAGACCAAAACTGTACACAATACTCCAGGTGTGGCCTCACCAAGGCCCTGTACAACTGTAGCAACACCTCCCTGCCCCTGTACTCAAATCCCCTCGCTATGAAGGCCAACATGCCATTTGCTTTCTTAACCGCCTGCTGTACCTGCATGCCAACCTTCAATGACTGATGTACCATGACACCCAGGTCTCGTTGCACCTCCTCTTTTCCTAATCTGTCACCATTCAGATAATAGTCTGTCTCTCTGTTTTTACCACCAAAGTGGCTAACCTCACATTTATCCACATTATACTTCATCTGCCATGCATTTGCCCACTCACCTAACCTATCCAAGTCACTCTGCAGCCTCATAGCATCCTCCTCGCAGCTCACACTGCCACCCAACTTAGTGTCATCCGCAAATTTGGAGATACTACATTTAATCCCCTCGTCTAAATCATTAATGTACAATGTAAACAGCTGGGGCCCCAGCACAGAACCTTGCGGTACCCCACTAGTCACTGCCTGCCATTCTGAAAAGTACACATTTACTCCTACTCTTTGCTTCCTGTCTGACAACCAGTTCTCAATCCTCGTCAGCACACTACCCCCAATCCATGTGCTTTAACTTTGCACATTAATCTCTTGTGTGGGACCTTGTCGAAAGCCTTCTGAAAGTCCAAATATACCACATCAACTGGTTCTCCTTTGTCCACTTTACTGGAAACATCCTCAAAAAATTCCAGAAGATTTGTCAAACATGATTTCCCCTTCACAAATCTTCACACATGCTGACTTGGACCTATCATGTCACCATTTTCCAAATGCGCTGCTATGACATCCTTAAAAATTGATTCCATCATTTTACCCACTACTGAGGTCAGGCTGACCGGTCTATAATTCCCTGTTTTCTCTCTCCCTCCTTTTTTAAAAAGTGGGGTTACATTGGCTACCCTCCACTCCATAGGAACTGATCCAGAGTCAATGGAATGTTGGAAAATGACTGTCAATGCATCCGCTATTTCCAAGGCCACCTCCTTAAGTACTCTGGGATGCAGTCCCATCAGGCCCTCGGGATTTATCGGCCTTCAATCCCATCAATTTCCCCAACACAATTTCCCGACTAATAAAGATTTCCCTCAGTTCCTCCTCCCTACTAGACCCTCTGACCCCTTTTATATCCGGAAAGTTGTTTGTGTCCTCCTTAGTGAATACCGAACCAAAGTACTTGTTCAATTGGTCTGCCATTTCTTTGTTCCCCGTTATGACTTCCCCTGATTCTGACTGCAGGGGACCTACGTTTGTCTTTACTAACCTTTTTCTCTTTACATACCTATAGAAACTTTTGCAATCCGCCTTAATGTTCCCTGCAAGCTTCTTCTCGTACTCCATTTTCCCTGCCCTAATCAAACCCTTTGTCCTCCTCTGCTGAGTTCTAAATTTCTCCCATTCCCCAGGTTCGCTGCTATTTCTGGCCAATTTGTATGCCACTTCCTTGGCTTTAATACTATCCGTGATTTCCCTAGATAGCCACGGTTGAGCCACCTTCCCTTTTTTATTTTTACGCCAGACAGGAATGTACAATTGTTGTAATTCATCCATGCGGTCTCTAAATGTCTGCCATTGCCCATCCACAGTCAACCCCTTAAGCATCATTCGTCAATCTATCCTAGCCAATTCACGCCTCATACCTTCAAAGTTACCCTTCTTTAAGTTCTGGACCATGGTCTCTGAATTAACTATCATTCTCCATCCTAATGCAGAATTCCACCATATTATGGTCACTCTTCCCCAAGGGGCCTCGCACAATGAGATTGCTAATTAGTCCTCTCTCATTACACAACACCCAGTCTAAGATGGCCTCCCCCTTAGTTGGTTCCTCGACATATTGGTCTAGAAAACCATCCCTTATGCACTCCAGGAAATCCTCCTCCACCATATTGCTTCCAGTTTGGTTAGCCCAATCTATGTGCATATTAAAGTCACCCATTATAACTGCTGCACCTTTATTGCATGCACCCCTAATTTCCTGTTTGATGCCCTCCCCGACATCACTACTACTGTTTGGAGGTCTGTACACTACTCCCACTAACGTTTTTTGCCCTTTGGTGTTCTGCAGCTCTACCCATATAGATTCCACATCATCCAAGCTAATGTCTTTCCTAACTATTGCATTAATCGCCTCTTTAACCAGCAATGCTACCCCACCTCCTTTTCCTTTTATTCTATCCTTCCTGAATGTTGAATACCCCTGGATGTTGAGTTCCCAGCCCTGATCATCCTGGAGCCACGTCTCCGTAATATTTGTTAACATCTATTTGCACAGTTAATTCATCCACCTTATTGCGGATACTCCTTGCATTAAGACACAAAGCCTTCAGGCTTGTTTTTTTAACACCCTTTGTCCTTTTAGAATTCTGCCGCACAGTGGCCCTTCCTGTAAACATAGCATGGTTACAGTACAGAAGGAGGCCATTCGGTCCGTCAAGCCGTCAAACATTAATGATTTAGATGAGGGGATTAAATGTAGTATCTCCAAATTTGCGGATGACACTAAGTTGGGTGGCAGTGTGAGCTGCGAGGAGGATGCTGTGAGGCTGCAGAGCGACTTGGATAGGTTAGGTGAGTGGGCAAATGCATGGCAGATGAAGTATAATGTGGATAAATGTGAGGTTATCCACTTTGGTGGTAAAAACAGAGAGACAGACTATTATCTGAATGGTGACAGATTAGGAAAAGGGGAGGTGCAAAGAGACCTGGGTGTCATGGTACATCAGTCATTGAAGGTTGGCATGCAGGTGCAGCAGGTGGTTAAGAAAGCAAATGGCATGTTGGCCTTCATAGCAAGGGGATTTGAGTACAGCGGCAGGGAGGTGTTGCTACAGTTGTACAGGGCATTGGTGAGGCCACACCTGGAGTATTGTGTACAGTTTTCGTCTCCTAACCTGAGGAAGGACATTCTTGCTATTGAGGGAGTGCAGCGAAGGTTCACCAGACTGATTCCCGGGATGGCGGGACTGACCTATCAAGAAAGACTGGATCAACTGGGCTTGTATTCACTGGAGTTCAGAAGAATGAGAGGGGACCTCATAGAAACATTTAAAATTCTGACGGGGTTAGACAGGTTAGATGCAGGAAGAATGTTCCCAATGTTGGGGAAGTCCAGAACCAGAGGTCACAGTCTAAGGATAAGGGGTAAGCCATTTAGGACCGAGATGCGGAGGAACTTCTTCACCCAGAGAGTGGTGAACCTGTGGAATTCTCTACCACAGAAAGTTGTTGAGGCCAATTCACTAAATATATTCAAAAAGGAGTTAGATGAGGTCCTTACTACTAGGGGGATCAAGGGGTATGGCGAGAAAGCAGGAATGGGGTACTGAAGCTGAATGTTCAGCCAAGAACTCATTGAATGGTGGTGCAGGCTAGAAGGGCCGAATGGCTTACTCCTGCACCTATTTTCTATGTTTCTATGTTTCTAAGCCCTGCCAGCTCTCTGCAAGAGAACTTCAGTTCGTCCCACGCCCCCGCCTTGTCCACGTAACCCTACATTTTTTTTTTCCTTCAGGTACTTATCCCTTTTGAAAGCCAGGATTTAATCTGCCTCCACCACCCTTTCAGGCTATGCATTGAAGATCCTAACCACACGTTGCGTAAAAAGGCTTTTCCTCGCATCACCTTTGGTTTTTCTGCCAATCACCTTAAATCTGTGTTCTCTGGTTCTCAACCCTTCCGCCAACAGGAACAGTTTCTCTCTATCTACTCTGTTTAGATCCCGCATGATTTTGAACAACTCTATCAAATCTCTTCTCAACCTTCTCTGCTATAAGTAGAACAACCCCAGCTTCTCCAGTCTATCCACATGACTGAAGACCCTCATCCCTGGAACCATTCTTATAAATCTTTTCTGCATCCTCTCCAAAGCCTTCACATCCTTAATAAAGTGTGGTGCCCAGAATTGGACTCAATACTCCAGTTGAGGCCGAACCAGTGTTTTATACAGGTTCATCATAACTTCCTTGCTTTTGTACTCTATGCCTCTATTTGCGAAGCCCAAGATCCCGTATGGTTTTTTAACTGCTTTCTCAACCTGCAACGATTTGTGCACAAACACCCTCAGGTCTCTCTGTTCATGCACCCCCTCTAGAATTGTACCCTTTAGTTTATATTGCCTCTCCTCGTTCTTCCTACCAAAACGTATCACTTTGCACTTTTCTGTGTTAAATTTCATCTGCCACATATCCGCCCATTCCACCAGCCTGTCTATGTCATCTTGAAATCTATCATTATCTTCCTCACTGTTCACTATACTTCCAAGTTTTGTGTCATCTGCAAATTTTTAAATTGTGCCCTGTACACCCAAGTTCAAGTCATTAATATATCAAGAAAAGCAGTGTGCCTTCCTCCAGTCCAATAGACAACCGTTCACCACTACTCTGTTTCCTGTCACTTAGCCAATTTTGTATCCATGCTTTAACTTTGCTGGAAAGCCCATCATGTGGCACTTTATCAAACGCATTTTGGAAGTCCATGTACACCACATCAACTGCATTGCCCTCATCAACCCTCTCTGTTACCTCATCAAAAAACTCAATCAAGTTAATTAAATACAATTTGCCTTTAGCAAATCCGTGCTGGCTTTCCTTAATTAATCCACTTGTCCAAATGACTGTTAATTTTGTCCCGGATTATAGTTTCTAAAAGCTTCCCCACTACCGAGGTTAAACTGACTGGCCTGTAGTTTATCCTTACTCCCTTTTTTGAACAAGGATGTAACATTTGCAATTTTCCAGTTATCTGGCACCATCACTGTATCAAGGAGGATTGAAAGATTATGGCCAGTACTTATGCAACTTCCACCTTAACTTCCCTCAGCATCCTAGAATGCATCCCATTGGTCCTGGTGACTTATCGACTTTTACAGCCAGCTTTTCTAGTACCTCCTTTTTATAATTTTTTATCCCAGCCAGTATCTCAACTACCTCCTCTTTCACTATGGCTCAGCATCCTAGGATGCATCCCACGTGGTCCTCGTGACTTATCTACTTTAAGTACAGCTAGATTTTCTGGTATCTCCTCTTAATTTTTATCCCATCCAGTATCTCCTCTATCTCCTCCTTCACTATGTCTATGGCAGCATCTTCCTTGGTTAATACAGATGCAAAGTACTCATTTAGTACCTCAGCCATGCCCTCTGCCTCCATGTGTAGGTCTCCATTTTGGTCCCTAATCAGCCCACCCCTCCTATGCTTATAGAAAACTTTTGGATTCCCTTTTAGGTTAGCTGCCAATCTATTTGCATACCTTTTGCCCCTCTTATTTCCTTTTTCACTTCCCCTCTGAACTTTCTATATTCAGCCTGGTTCTCACTTATATTCTCAATCCGACATCTTTTTCTGCTTCATCTTACTCTCTATCTCTTTCGTCATCCAGGGAGCTCTGACTTTAGTTGCCCTACTTTTCCCCCGAGTGGGAATGTACCTCAACTGTACTTAAACCGTCTCCCTCTTTAAAGGCAGCCCATTGTTCGATTACAGTTTTGCGCCAATCTTTGATTTCAACTTATCCGGGCCAGATCCGTTCTCAACCCATTGAAATTGGCCTTCCTCCAATTAAGTATTTTTATTCTAGATTGCTCCTTGTCTTTTTCAGTAGCTAATCTAAACTTTATACTATGATTACTGTTCCCTAAATATTCCCCTACTGACACTTGTTCCATTTGACCTACCTCATGCCCCAGAACTAGATCCAGCAATGCCTCCTTCCTCGTTGGGTTGGAAACGTATTGATCAAGAAAGTTCTCCTGAACACACACTGCAGAAATTCTTCCCCCTCTCTGCCCTTTACATTATTACTATCGCAGTCTATATTAGAATAGTTGAAGTCTCCCATTATCACTACTGTATAGTTCTTGCACCTCTCTGTAATTTCCCTACAATTTGTTCCTCTATATCCTTCCCACTAGTTGGTGGCCTATAGAATATGTACCTAGTAGTGTAATGGCACCTCTATTGTTTCTTAACTCTAACCAAATAGATTATGTCCTTGATCCCTCAAGGATATCCTCTCTCTTTACCACTGTTACATTCTCCTTAATCAATACTGCCACCCCACCTCTTCTCTTTCCTTCCCTATCTTTCCTGAAACTTATCACGCAAATTATATGGGCGAAAAACGAGTACAATGAGGGCCAATTTTGGAGACCAATGTCCTGCGCCCAAAAGATGCCTGAAAGATGTTAATGACGCTCGATGCCCAATTTTGGATCAGTCTCAGGCCTTCCAGCTGGCGCGTGTGCAACAACCATTTCAAATCCAAAAGCAGGGTGAAAGGCATAGTGCCTGTTTTATACATATTTTTAGCCTATTAGGCACGGCTCCCACCTCCTGAAAGCAACCCTCACTTAAATAAAATTGTTGCCTATAATGAGCCTTGCGCAAGTCTGTGTAATTCGTGTGCTTCGCTGGTGCAATTTGGCAACTATGCACATTGGGCACATAGTAAGTCTCAGGTGTTTTCAGTACTTAACATCACATGCTTATCCTTTTAAGCTTTTAACAGAGTTTTTAATGATCATAACATGGACACTACACTCCATGGGGTCCCAACAGTGCCATTACATGAAGAAAATAAATGGGGTGACACAAAATCATTCAACTACAGAATAAAGGAAGCCAACCACACTTAAATTTCTCCATGCCATGTTTTGACACTCCAGTTTAAATGGGCTATATTAACCTCCTCTGGTGCCTCACATCAGCTCCAATTGTGTAAAATTGGTGCTCAGAAAGAATAAAGTGAATCCCGAACAAATTTTCCCCTTAACAAAATAACTTTTAACACTTGGCCTGTATGTTAATATTACCCGCGGTAGCCCTAGAATTCAGTGGCATCTGAAGGTCAATTTCTGCAACAAGAAAATTTAGATTCTGCTGCACATTAATCAAGATGGTCTACACAAATTGATACTCAGAAATTGTTGCTGCAGCAATTTTTAGATTAAAATAATTGCACAAGTTTAGTGAAGGACGATTGGACTATAATTTTCTTTTAATTAAGTCACGGGATGTGGGCGCCGCTGGCCATTTATTGCCCATCCCTAATTGTCCTCGAGAAGGTGGTGGTGAGCCAACTTCTTGAACTGCTGTATTCCGTGTGGTGAACGTGCTTCCAGTGCTCAAGTAGGGAGTTCCAGGATTTGGACAATGACGGAATGGAGATATATTTCCAAGTCAGGACGGTGTGTGACTTGGGAGGGGAACTTGGAGGTGGTGGTGTTCCTATGCTCCTGATGCCATTGTCCTTCTAGGTAGTAGAGGTCATGGGTTTGGGAGGTGGTTGAAGACACTGTGGCAAGCTGCTGCAGTGTATCTTGTGGATGGTACACACTGCAGACACATTGTACCGGTGGTGGAAGGAGTGAATCCTTAAGGTGGTTGATGGTGTGCCGCTCAAGCAGATTGCTTTTTCCGGGAGAGTGTCGACCTTCATGAGTGCTGTTGGAGCTGACCTGATGATGGAGGGAAGGTCATTGATGAATCAACTGAAGATGGTTGAGCCTAGGATACTGCCCTGAGGAACTCCTGCAGTGATGTCCTCGGCCTTCAACAATCACAACCAACTTTCTTTATGCTAGTTATGACTCCAACCAGTGGAGAGTTTTCCCCCTGAACCCTATTGACTTCATTTTACTAGGGCTCCTTGGTGCCACACTCAGTCAAATGCTGCCTTGATGTCAAGGGCAGTCACTCTCACCTCACCTCTGGAATTCAGCTCTTTTGCCCATGTTTGGACAAAGGCTGTAATGAGGTCTGGAGCTGAGTGGTACTGGTAGAACCTAAACTGAGCATCAGTGAGCAGGTTATTGGCGAGTAAGTGCTGCTTGATAGCACTGTCAACGAAACCTTCCATCACTTTGCTGATGATTAAGAGTAGGCTGATGGGGCGGTAATTTGCCTGATTGTATTTGCCCTGCTTTTTGTGGACAGGGCATACCTAGGCAATTTTCCACTTTATCGTGTAGATGTCAGTGTTGTACCTACACTGGAACAGCTTGGCTAGAGGTGCAGCTAGTTCTGGAGCACAGGTTTTCAGCACTATAGCCAGGATGTTGTCGGGGCCCATAGCTGTTGCTGTATCCAGTGCGCTCAGTCATTTCTTGATATTACGTGGAGTGAATCAAATTAGCTGAAGACTGGCATCTATGATAGAAGAATCAAAACAGCAATAACTTGCATTTATACAGCGCCTTTAAAATAAGAAAATATCCCAAGGCACTTCACAGGAGTGTAATATGACAAAAATTGACACAAAGCCAAGGGAGGAAATATTGGGAGGGGTGATTCAAATAATGCAGAGGCTGAAAATCTGCAACTAAAACAGAAAATGTTGGAAATACTCAACAAGTTAGGCAGCATCTGTGGAAAGAGCAGACAAGTTAATGTTTCAGGTGTGGACCTTTCATCAGCACTGGGACCCTGCTAATGAAGGGTTCACACTTGAAATGTTAACTTATCTGTTCTCTCCGGAGATGCTGTTTGCCTGAATGTTTCAATACATTTCTGTTTTTGTTTTATAATCACAACGGTCCTTGATGAGGAGAGAAGGAGAAGAGCAGCACAGCAGGAGCTGAAGTACAGACTGCAGCAGCCAGCAGAATGGTTCGCAGAGATCTGGAACAGCCAGCCATCACCAGCAGTAAAGGGCTCAGATTCCCCAGGTTAAGGAAGCAGGAGCAGTGGGATTATCACTAGGAGGAACAGAAGAGAAGGAATGCCAGCATTAGGAGATGCAGAACTGTGATGCAGTTCTGGTCACCACATTACAGGAAAGATGGGATTGCACTGGAAAGGGTACAGAGGAGATTTACAAGAATGTTGCCTGGACTGGAGAATTTTATTTATGAGGAAAGATTGCAGATGCTGGGTCTGTTTTCTTTGGAACAGAGGAGACTGAAGGGAGACCTGACTGAGGTGCATAAAATTATGAGGAGCCTGGATAGAGTGGATAGGAAAGACCAATTTCCCTTGGCAAAGGGGTCAACAATCAGGGGGCATAGATTTAAAGTAATTGGGGGGAAGTTTAGAGGAGATATGAGGGGAAATTGCTTCACGCAAAGGATGGTGGGGGTTTGGAACTCACTGCCTGAAAGGGTTGGAGAGGCACAAACCCTCACCACATTTAAAAAATACGGATGTGCACTTAAAGCGCCATAACCTACAGGGCTATGGACCAAGAGCTGGAAAGTGAGATTAGGCTAGATAGCTCTTGGTCGGGCGGCGCGGACTCGATTGGCCGAAATGGCCTCCTTCCGTGCTGTAAATTTCTAATGATTCTATGAGAGTTGGTAGGATCAAAAGGGACACACAAAAATAAAATCAGGAATGGGAGAAACCCGAGCTACATTGTTAATTTTAATAGTAAACCCAATAGTTAATATGAAAGTCTCACCCGAGCCCAAGATTTTGATATTAACGAAGAGATCTGCTGTAACTGTATTTCTTGCAATTTTCTCGGCTCCAAATCTTACATCTCTCCTGCTCCTAATTCTGTGGTGGTGGGGGTGGTTGGAACAGGCAAGGAGTGAGGGGCAAGTTTGGCAGAAAAATCCATGTAGCACTGTGGTTGTACCTGTTTACTCTCCAGAATGATTTTAGGGGCATTGGTAAATGTTAGCATCATCTTTCACCAGCACGAACACATAAAATGAGTATGTACTCGCACACAATTAGCACAGGCACTAACTCTGAAGCACAAAATAAATTAACCTCTCACAATAAAAAACCAACCCAATGTCCGAAGTTTTTGTTTGAAAAAAAAAAGACCGAATTTAATTTGTGACTGAAATGAAACTACAATAATAGTCTATGGAAATAGAAGTTAAAAAGTATGATGTCAATTTTCTCGTGTCAAATGGTCTTCAACTAAATAGCACCAATAGGGTTTACACAGTATGCTATATTCTTAGTGTTATGGTATGAAATCCTTGTCTTCCTAGATTTTCTTCACTATTTTAAAATGTTCCCTAAACTGATAGCCTCAATCACCAGAATTTTCTTATTGCACCACTACTCATACTATTCTGTGGAAATCTTATTTTGCTTCATCAAGTCATGACTTCACCATGGGAGCAGTCAATTTTGTATGTGACATTCAATAACGCATTCAACACAACGCTGATGCCCTTAATTCATGGGAAAAAAATGTATAGAATTGTTGCATCAATTACATGAGCATATAGTAAAGTGGTAAACTTTTCCATCCAAAAATTACCTGGCAATGCTAGTGAGCTGGTATTAGTAAAGTACAAATTAAAAGGAATACAATTGCATATAGCTAAAGCAACAAAACCGAGTAGATGGAAGTACAAGCTTTTCCTGCATTTTACATAAAACAATTTAAATTTTAACTTGGTTGAAATCATGTTGTGGAATTTTAATAGTGAATGTGTTTGGATGAAATTGCTCCATCTAGAAATTCAGCAAAGGTGTTACCCATTTAAAATAAAACATGTTAAAACCTTAATTAAAAGGACAAAGGAATTTCATATCTACATGGTAACACATCCATTTCTAATACCTCTTGGAGTAATTTCAATGCAAAGATGCTCGTTAACAATAATACACCGTGCGATTTCAGCCAGTGTTTTTCATTCCCAATACCGTCTGAACCAATGTACTGTGACCAGCATGCATCACAAAGCAGGGCATCATCATCTCAGACAACCAGTGCTAATAGAACGTCAAAACAAGCAGAAAACCACTGATCCAACTCAGACTGGACCATCTTACTTTCTGATGCGAAGAAATGCTTCCTGACTATGGGCAGCAGAGACTCAATTTTCAGATACTGATACTATAATTCTGACATTGTATGTTATTATTCACCAACAAAAACATAGCTTTGATGTGAAAGGGTGAGAAAATGTAAAATACAATGAAGAGAGACCTGTAAATGTAAAATGCAACGAAGAGAGACCTGTAAATACAGATGTTAACTGAGGACTTAAAACATTTTTTTACAAAATAAGTTTGCTCATATGTAGTACTTTATACTGTTTTTCAACATGCATTTATATTTATAATGCGCAACATTTGACATAGCACCAATCTATTAATTCTGCACAGAAATCTCTCTCTCTTCATTTTTAAAAATAATTATACAGGAAGTAAAATAAGTATTGCCAAGTTCCAATAGAGTCTAAGTTATTAAAGTCAACAATATTCAGGAGAAGAAAATACTTACAGGGGCACTTTCTACCTCATCTATTATATATATTATGATGAAAAAAGTTCATCAAGTTTTTAAGTGACTATGCTGGGAAATTAGTGTTCATTCTTAAAAATATGTATGGAGAGTACATTAACCATTTTTTACTGAATTTGAAGGGATGGAAGGAAGAATTGCTGTGAAGTTTACAACCTAACCTCAATTAAAAACCTTAATAAAAATATTGTCTCCGCTATCTAAGAATCAATTGTTATTAAGTTGTTAACTTCTCTCTTCAATAAACTCCAATTTTACTTATTTGCACATGCATCATGGAGCACTTCATACTCCTCATATAATAATGAAATAATTCAGAGAGCTCCTTCAATAGCAAAGCTGGTAAATTAAGTGTAGAGTTTAGCACCAAACTATACTGACCAAAAATGGCCCGTGTTCAATCCCGATAAATGCTGAGTCAACTGATCTCAATCAGGATCGTTACAGTTTTTTGGGATGGTGGGGGAAAAAAAGGATTCCTGCATTTGTGTAAATAGGATTGGGCCAACTGTGATGCCCTCACAGTCAAATATTCTCATGACACTCATCATCTAGGGTCACAAATGAAGAATCATCACTTTGACAAGATACCAAAAGGCTGCTACACTGGTGGAAATGCATCCATCCCCTCAGAAGAGATGGGAAGAAACTAGGAGAAAGCTGCATAAGATGGAAGAAAATAACAACTACAAGTACCAATATCATGTTGTGGATAGAAGACTTTAGATAGCTGTGACCATCTTCAAAAGATGCACAGTTGAATGAGAAATAAAATATGAATGCGCAGGTCGAGAGAAAAGAAATCAGAATCTTGGATTCAAACATGATGGTTCTGAAAGAGGTAATACTGACAGAAGCTTCTCCCCACCCTCCCTCACACACAAAATGGTTAGGTATAAAATACAATTCAAATACGGATTTTTAAAAATGTTATAACATTTAAAGATGGAACAACAGCAAATTTGATTTTTAATACTTAGCCAGTTGTCTTGCGATAAGTTGAATATATTTTTTTTTAATTACTTCAGATGTTCCATAAACTTTTTTTTTAAGTTTCCTTATTTACAGTTTTGTTATAATAATCTTAAGTCTGTAGTCCATTATAATTTTATTTTAAAGCAATTTGATCCTAAAAATGACAATGAACAGTATTTTATAAAACTAAGTTTATTGCAGTGACTGGATTCTTCACACATTCAAGCAGTTCTCACATTTGAAAAGAAAACTTGAAAAAACTATTCCAATTTAATACATGAATGTGTCATATTCCCACAGCTTGAATGTGACAAAACAGCTGCATGTATTGGAAAATGTAGATTTAAATTTAAAAATCAGGTTAAAAAGATATTGATCCAGTATTTGCCCCTTGTAATAATATACTTAAATTTCCTATTGTCTTAACAAAAACAATTATCTATTTTGGTAAATATGCCACATTTTAATTTTGAAATCTGCAATCCCATTTTTTAAACTTATTGTAATAGTTTCAGACAGATGCAGCCAGATCTAAATTATGCAATTCATTTACATATTCTAGTCGTAGGATACATGCAAATGAAGGTCATTTGCATAATGGATTCCTGTCATTGCTACAGCTCCTTTCTTTGCCTCCTATTCAGCAAGCTTTGATATCACAAACCTAGTTCTTTTTACTGAAAAAGGATTTAAAATTGTACAACATGCCTCCGATTTGTAAAGGAAATTCCTTCAGTAACCATCAGAAATTACCTAAGTAAAGCAGGTAGCTATGTTCTAGCTTTTCATTTCTTTCTTTTTCCTTAATTGCCGGAAATAACTTTGCTTTAATGAGATACTTTATTTAAATTAAGCACCTGAGCCAATTAGTCGGCTCTGACCTTGTCTTACAAAGCAAGAAGGTTACAGAAGAGTAGTATTTAAAAAATGTAAAAGCCTCCCCCTTTGCCTCATCTTTTCAAATGTTAGGTAAAGCGGTATGCTGATAATTACTTAATCAAATATGACAGAAGGGACTAATTTACTGATTACAATAAAGCCCGAGGGTGTTATGACAAAAATTTCTCTACAACTTCATTCCAGCTTTTATTTAAATAGGCTTTGATTATTTATAACAAAATATCATTGCAACATATTGTAGCAGATGAGACTGCAAAGCGTCGTCTCCCATCAGCTATAGTCCAATAAGCAGCCGATGCTGTTCCTGCTGCTGCTGCGGGCTTCCCTGCGCCAGCACGGCAGTAATGCCAAGCTATTGGTGTGTTTACCCTTTGGGAATGTTAACTGTAATTCTTCAGCTTTTAAAATCAATTAACCCTTATGTTAATTAGTGTCAAGTCTATAGAAAGCCGCCGCAAATGGCAAGAGCTGGCACACTGCCATCCATTCACTGGCAGCGCCACAGCTCTCTTGATAACAGCGGGTATGCTAGGGCCCGTATGTACGTCTGTCAGAACTGTTGAGCCAAGGGAGATTATCCAGACCCCTACAGCAAACACGAAGTCATATCTGAAGGCGCAACTGGCAGGATTACCATGCGCTCCACTGTAAATCCTTCCTCAGAGGACATGTTTCAAGTTGAAAACAAGGATGTGTGCACTGTCTGTGTTTAATCATCTTTTGCTTGGCCGTGCAGAAGCGACTGCGGATACTTTCCCCCCTTCGAAGACAAAAGCCGCCATGCCATCGACTGCCTTTTCGAAAGATGCCAGGAGATGAAAAAACAGTAGCAACGACATGGTGCCAGGGGCAATATGGCCAACTGTCAAAGCATGAGCCAGTGTTTTGTTCGATGTCGACTTGTTTTCTATTCAAGTTCGTTTACAAAAACAATACCAACAAAAAAAACAAAGGAACTATTTTGGAGTAACGCTTTCTATCCGATGCCATGGGGAATGACAGTGAACCAAGCGTACATGTCTGCATGGTACTGCCACTTGACAGAGAAAAAACAAGGATTTGTGCAAAAATTATGCCTTGCACTTTACAAAGATGGGAATAAAGGCAATTTTGGTGCTCACATACTTACTGACAGGACATTGGAGATTTACTGTTTAATCTGGAGCGTGTTTTTAACCATCAATTGACCCAGGTACACAAGGAAAATAAAAATCATACTCTTGCAGCAGGCAGGCAGCCTGAGATTTATCTGCATTCAGTGCTATCACCAGGGAGATGAATGGGCCGATCTGTAGCCTTTTACAAGATCCACTATGGGAATGAAGGAGGAGGGATGCCACAGAGACGTGTACAAACTTGAAGTGAGAAGGTTTAAAGGTGCTACTTGGATAAATCCTGCAGTACATTGAATAGGAAAAGGAAATGTTTCCCTCTATATGGGAGGGAGTGCCTTTTACTTACGGTGGAAGTGTTGCCGTGGATCCCGAAAGGTGTTCAGTTGGCATCGCACGCAGCGTTACCGACGAGAGCTGAAAACAAAAGAGACAAAAAGTACAAAAGGAATTTTGAAAATAATTACATATGGATTTTACAAAACAACATGAAACAGCAGCAATATAATGGATATACTTCTGCAACTTCCTCAAGTGCCACACATATGATGCAAACTGTATACACTGCCGAATCAACCTGCTGGTGATGGATTTTAACCTGGCATCTTCTGGGCAATTTATAATGAGTTCTGGAATTATCTTTTAATGTAAATTCTCATTTTGAAGTATGTGCTTTTGAATGTAAACGGAGGAGGTTTTTGTTAACAAGGCGTTTGTGCTGTGGAAAAAATCTACGAGCGTTTGGCTGGAATACAATGGCAGCGGCGCCTGTGAAAACCGACGTTCAGGGGAAAAAAGCTCTCTGCAGAGGGATAACGTTAAATGGGTCACGGGCTCTACCAGCTGCTAGGTTCCATACGCCGCAATCAAAGTGAATGTTCTAAAATTATTACAGTCAAACAGTCATGTGGTGGCAGTTAACGTCCCCAGTGTTTAATCATCTTACAGTAGAATGGTTTTATGCATATTTCATTTGCATATCATTAAGCTGGTTAAGCATGGGGTATTCAGAGTGGGATGAATACAATGCGAGTCTCATATGATCCATATCAGAGAAGCTGGTCTGCTCAATGGACTGTCTGCTTTTTTTTCTCCCTTTTAATCCGCTGACTTTGTTACATCTCAAACACGGCGGCTGGAAATCATTGTGGATTCCTAATTTTATTATACCAGCAATTTAAAAAAATTATATTCAAAATGATACGACAAAGGAGATTTAAGGGAACATGGATCCCACTAATACGGAAATGTTGCTCTACAGGGAAGCTGTGCTAATAATTCCTTAATTTTTGTGAAAATGGAAACTTTTTATAATTAAAAAAGAGAATGTCAGAAGTGAAGATTAAGTGAAATCGTGGATCATTACCTTGCAACGTTTGTTTGCCTAAAAGTAAGAGAGCACATGCGTCAACTATTTCTGCACAAATTAGCGTGTATCTGATTTTGATAGCCACTAGTAAACCATTAATGTGATTAATCAATTATTTCAGTCTGAAAGCCTATTATGCGTACACGACAGATACAGTGGGGTCTTTGTCACTTTCATACATGAATAACATAGTAATCGCAGGCCTTTGTGTACCTTCTCAATGGTTTAATTCATTCACCCCAACATTGCCTAGTACTGGCAGATAATCAAAATTACTTCCTGGGAAAACTAAAAAGACAATTAAGCATGGAAATCTGTTGCTGATGTACAACACATGAATTCATTTGGAAATTAGGCTACTTTGTTCCTTCCTTCGCTCTCGCTTTTGTTTCCAATATTAATATTCAAATGAGGTGCGTCGTGACTCTACTGTACAATTAGCTGGCGAAAAAAGCCAGACACTGCTGACTGCGACATTTTGTGCAGTGAACATGCAGATGTCGCTGTTGTTCTTTACATGGGTATAATGATATGCAAAATAGCGAGAATCACTTGGATACAAAATAATTAAAATTTTATTGCAAGAAGTCTCTGCTTTTTCTTCTGGAGGAATGCCTTCGTAAATGTAGCTCGAATCAAATGGTGCTGGAATTTTGGAGCGTTTGCCATGGAATTATAAACATAATGACATAAATGTCCATGCAGTCATCTATTATAGTCCCGAATAGTACCAATTCAACTGCCTTTGAATGGATTTATCAATATGGATAACCTTTTTTCCATTACTGAATATTTGATCTACTTTACATACATAACTGAATTACAGAAAAATCTCTCCAATGGCTTTCACTAATTTACCCAACGGATAATATCACTCAGTCAGTCACTGATGACTTTAACAGCGTTGGTATTCAGGGCATCACTTTTCACTGCTGTTGGTAAGATGGTACTTATTTATATGCATGCACTGACTTTGCGTCTTTGTAGACTGTCAAATTCTGTGCAAATGAAAAGTTAGCACTTGAAACCTTAATGACATCTACATTCGCTAGCACTGAATAATATTTGTAATGCTTTCTATTACTATGAAAAAGACCTGCATATTTAATGAATGGTTTTTCAACAGGAGTAATCTGTAAGTGTATTTGATGTTGGCATTTTCATGCCATGTGAAACAGCTTCTGTATATTTTTATACAAGTATACTGTTGCCAATCTATAATTCAGAGTACTATTCACTTTTAACATGGAATAAATGGAAGTGATTTTATCGTCAAAATGTTTTTAGTAGGAGTTTTAAAAAAAAGATACCAGTGGTGTAACAAATATGAACGTTAGACAACGTACAGTAGATCCCCTTTTGGGTTCAAAATGTATCATGAGATGTTTTATGTAGATTCCCTATTAATGACGAGATATACCCAATGTAAATTACATCAGAGGCTTCCGGAAGAACAGTATCAACCTCATTGCATCAACCTTTGTTTAAAAAGAGCAGTCAAAGCCCTGAGAAAAACACAAGGTCTAAAACTATTACGTTATTACAGTCTGAATCAAGCAAATTAGCTTAATAAAACTGCTGTTTCCCCAACATAATATAGGAGATAGTGGTGGCATAACAATTATGAACACTGTGCTGTTAAATTCTGTTACAGGAATAGCCTTTTTCTCATTAAAAAATTAATCGTAAATTTTCAGTGAGCACAATATTTTGAAATGTAATTAAAATTCCCTGAAATGTAATTGGTTTCGTCCTTTACGCACTTTTCCTAAACAATGGAAATGATGCAACGTGTTGTAAAGAAAGGGACTAATTTGCAAACATGGTGAAAACTCTGTTCAATTAATAAATAGAAAATGATGACAATACACAGATCGGTCAACATCCAATAAAACAAAAATAGCCAAGTTAACATTTCAGGATTAACTGTTTGTCAAATTGGATAACTTAAGAAGAATGGTTATAATGAAAAGTTGAACTTTTCTCCTTATAAGTGCTGACTGATCTGCTGTGTCTTTTCAGCATTGCAGTCTTTTTCCTGTTATAAATATTCACTTAATACTTTATGGCTAAAATAATTCAGTTGACGGGAATGAACAAAAATTCTCTGGAAGGGGAAAGAGAACAATTATTCCGCTGATATCTTGGTCAGTTTTCCTGCGGTGTTCGATGCATTCGTAACAAAATAGATGAGTTGACGACACAAGTAGATACAAATGGGTATGATCTGATGGCCATTACAGAGACGTGGTTGCAAGGTGACCAGGACTGGGAACTAAATATTCAGAGATATTTCACAATTCGGAAGGACAGACAGAAAGGAAAAGGAGGTGGGGTAGCATTGTTAATAAAGGATGAGATCAGTGTGTTAGTGAGAAACGATATTGGCTCAGAAGATCAAGATGTTGAATCAGTTTGGGTGAAGATAAGGAATAATAAGGGGAAAAAGTCACTAGTGGGCGTAGCCTATAGGCCCCCTAACAGTAGCTACACTGTTGGACGGAGTATAAATCAAGAAATAATGGAGGCTTGTAAAAAAGGAACGGCAATAATCATGAGCGATTTTAACCTTCATATATATTGATTGGACAAAGCAAATTAGCCAGAGTAGCCTTGAGTAAGAGTTCATAGAGTGTATCCGGGATAGTTTCCTTCAACAGTACGTTGCATAACCAACCAGGGAGCAGGTTATCTTAGATCTGGTACTGTGTAATGAGACAGAATTAATAAATTATCTCGTAGTAAAGGATACTCTAGGAATGAGTGACCATAACATTTCAAACTCAGTTGGAGGGTGAGAAAGTTGAAACTCAAACCAGTGGCCTAAGCCTAAATAAAGGGGACTACAAAGTTTTGAGGGCAGGGTTGGCTAAAGTGGACTGGGAAAATAGATTAAAGTATGGGATGGTTGATGAGGAGTAGCAGACATTTAAGGAGATATTTCATATCTCGCAACAAAAATATATCCCAATGAGAAGGAAAGACTGTAAGAGAAGGGACACCCAGCCATGGCTAACTAAGGAAATAAGGGATGGTAGCAAATTGAAAACAAGGGCATACAATGTGGCCAAGACTAATGGGAGGACAGAAGATTGGGAAACTTTTAAAAGCCAGCAAGGAATGACTAAAAAAAAAATAAAGAGGGGGAAGATAGATTAAGAAAGTAAACTAGCAAGAAATATAAAAACAGATAGTAAGAGTTTCTACAAGTACATAAAAAGGAAAAAAGCGGCTAAAGTAAATGTTGGTCCCCTAGAGGATGAGACTGGGAAATTAATAATGGAGAACAGCGAAATATTTTGTGTCTGTTTTCATGGTAGAAGACACTAAAAACAACCCAATAGTAGATAATCAAGGGGTTATAGGGAGGGAGGAACTTAATACAATCACTAATGAAGTAGTACTCAGTAAAATAATGAGACTAAAGGCAGACAAGTCCCTTGGACCTGCTGGCTTATATCCAAGGGTCTTAAAAAAGCGGCCGCAGTGATAGTGGATGCATTGGTTGTAATCTACCAAAATTCCCTGGATTCTGGGGCGGTCCTAGCAGATTGGAAAACTGCAAATGTAATGTCCCTATTTAAAAAGGAGGTAGACAAAAAACTGGAAGCTATAGACCAGTTAGCCTAACATCTGTCGTTGGGAAAATGCTGGAGTCCATTATTAAGGAAACATTTGGAAAAGCATAATTCGATCAAGCAGAGTCAGCATGGTTTTATGAAAGGGCAATCGTGTTTGACAAATTTGCTGGAGTTCTCTGAGGATGTAACAAGCAAGGTGGATAAGGGGGAACCATTAGATGTGGTGTATTTGGATTTCCAGAAAGCATTCGATAAGGTGCCACATAAAAAAAGGTTACTGCACAAGATAAAAGTTTATGGGGTTGGGGGTAATATATTAGCATGAATAGAAGATTGGCTACCTAACAGAAAACAGAGAGTCGGAATAAATGGGTCATTTTCCAGTTGGCAAACAGTAACTAGTGGAATGCTGCAGGGATCGTGCTGGGTCCTCAACTATTTACAATCTATATTAATGACTTGGATGAAGGGACCGAGTGTAATGTAGCCAAGTTTGCTGATGATATAAAGATGGGTGGGAAAGCAAATTGTGAGGACACAAAAAATCTGCAAAGGGATATAGACAGGCTAAGTGAGTGGTCAAAAATTTGGCAGATGGAGTATAATGTGGGAAAATGTGAGGTTATCCACTTTGGCAGAAAAAAATCAAAAAGCAAATTAAAATTTAAATGGAGAAAAATTGCAAAGTGCAGTACAGAGGGACCTGGGGGTCCTTGTGCATGAAACACAAAAAGTTAGTATGCAGGTACAGCAAGTAATCAGGAAGGCAAATGGAATGTTGGCCTTTATTGCAAGAGGGATAAAGTATAAAAGCAGAGAAGTCCTGCTACAACTGTACAGAGTATTGGTGAGGCTATACCTAGAGTACTGCGTACAGTTTTGGTCTCCGTATTTAAGGAAGGATATACTTGCATTGGAGGCTATTCAGAGAAGGTTCACTAGGTTGATTCCGGAGAGGAGGGGGTTGACTTATGAAGATCGGTTGAATAGGTTGGGCCTATACTCATTGGAGTTCAGAAGAATGAGAGGTTATCTTATCGAAAAATATAAGATAATGAGGGGGCTCAACAAGGTGGATGCAGAGAGGATATTTCCACTCATAGAGGAAACTAAAACTACGGGACATAGTCCCAGAATAAGGGGCCGCCCATTTAAAACTGAGATGAGGAAGAATTTCTTCTCTCAAAGGGTTGTAAATCTGTGGAATTCTCTGCCCCAGAGAGCTGTGGAGGCTGGGTCATTGAATATATTTAAGGTGGAGATAGACTGATTTTTGAGCGATAAGGGAATAAAGGGTTATGGGGAGCGGAGTCCATGATCAGATCAGCCATGATCTTATTAAATAGCAGAGCAGGCTCGAATTTGCTGGAGTTCTTTGAGAATGTAACAAGCAGGGTGGATAAGGGGGGCCAGGTGGCCTAATCCTGCTCCTATTTCTTATGTTCTTATCAAAGTTTTATGTCATCATTGCACAGGTAGAATTTTCCTTTTAAATAAGTGTTAATTTCTGAAAATTAAGTAACATCAGGTTCCCACCAAAGAGGCGATTCTGCATACAAGAAAAAGTAAATGACAATCAGCAGCCATGCATTTGACTTCAGACAACGGCAATTATTTTTGTTAAGTGGTACATTCTTTGAAGTTTTTAAAACCCATGAAGAACAGCCCATAAGTAATTGGTCTGTTCTTTATGGGTGAGACACAATTCGATTAAGAACCAAAATCTATAAAGGATATATTTGCAAAATCATGGAATCCCCTGGCAACGTCATCTGTGGCATCAGATGATGGGATTTCTGCATATTGTCTAATTCCAGAATTTCACCAATAATGTGAGTAGAGGTGCCACTCTGAGGGACAAAAGATTAAAATTTGGTGATAAATCTCTGGTCATAGTTAAATCTCCATGAAAGTGGACCTACAAAGTATACTTATCCATACATGCATCCCCTTCAATTATATTTTTGAATGTATTAATTATTTTAATAATCCTATTTATGCAGTTTGTTTCGGGGCAAAAGTAGGAAAAGGGGAACCTTTTGCAGGACATCCAGTCCATAGCTCTGGTATCAATTAGATTGTTATGTTTAAAGAGGTGTCAGTTTTCCCTGTGGTCTGTAAGCATTTAGTATTTGAATACATACCTGACAGAGATGAAGAAAAGCCCTGCAATTGATCTTTGAGCAACCCAATGTTTTTGCCCTTGGTTATTACAGCACATCTACTATATCCAGTGATTCCTGGACATTTCAATCTTAGTACTAAAGGACAGGAGGGAGATTGCATACATCATTTCTTTCTATTCACTAAAGTCCACGAGTTTTGCATCTTTAAGATTAAACTCCCAAGTGACAAAAGAGGCATGTGCACATGTGGCAACAGAATGGTTAGGGATGCATTAGGTTAAATAGATAAAATGCATTACACAGCATGGCACTAAGCCTCATGAACTAAGCAAGTTTCATGTTTGATCTGCATTCATCAATTATATCAGGCAAAAGGAAATTAAAAATTATTTTAGCACCCCTGGTCTAGAAAGGAGTAGAAATATATATATAGGTAGATATAGAAATATAGATTATAGATAGACTGGGTCTGACTGAGCTGTGCTATCCCCACAGACCAAGAATGAACTGATAAAGCCAAGTGTCACTGTCCAGGGTGATGTGGACAAATTATGTTGCATAAACTTGACTTATATTCCCTTGAGTAAAGGAGACTGAGGGGCGATCTGATCAAGGTGTTTAAAATGTTAAAAGGATTTGCTAGAGTAGACACAGATAAACTATTTCTTCTGTGGGGGAATCAAGAACACAGGGACATCATCTTAAAATTAAAGCTAGGCCAAATGGGAGCACAATCACAAAGCATTTTTTCCACATAAATGGTAGTAGAAATTTGGAACGCTTTCTCTCCCAAAAGATACTAGGAAAATTGGAGCTTTCAAGACTGAGGTATTTTGTTAGGTAAGGGTACCAAGTGAATTTGGAGCAAAGGCAGAAAAATGGAGATGAGGTGCAGATCAGCCACTGAATGGCGGAGCAAGCCCGAAGAGCTGAATGACCTATTCCTGTTCCTAATTATTCTGTGTTCCCATGTGGACAAAGTACAGAGTAGGGAGAAGGGGAGGAGAATTATGTCCAATTGCTAAATTCTACTTACAGGCAGGCCACAGAAACATGGAAAATATATACATAATCTTGGTCTTTCAGATCTCCTGCTAGCTGTACCTGTCCTCAACTTCCACAATCTCAGGTCTACTGGCAATAGCAGCAATCCAGGCCCACATACCCAGTTGCAGCACCAGCTGGGACACGGAATATAGTGGTGGCAATAGTTTCAGCAATAACTTCCCTCCAGGTCTGGGACTCTAGGCTGACACTGACAGCAGATCCTGTCTGAATCTCATACAATTGAACATCATCAGCTGTATGGAGAGAGGTATACCCTGGTGTTCCCAGGGTTCAGTACTAAGAGCATTACTGTTTTGATATACTGTTTTAATGACTTGGACTTGTGGGTACAGGGCACAATTGCAGATGACGTGAAACTTGAAAGTGTAGTAAAAAGTGAAGATGATAATAATAAACTTCAAGAGCACACAAGCAGTTTGGTGGAATGGGCAGCACGTGGCAAAGCAGAAAAGTGTGATGTGATACATTTTGGCAGAAAGAATGAGGAGAGACAATACAAGCTAAATGTTTAAATTTTAAAGTAGGTGCAAGAACAGAGACATCTGGGGCTGTTTGTGCACAAATCTTTGAAGGTGGCAAGACAGGTTAACAAAGCATATGGGATCTTGGGCTTTATAAATAGAGGCATAGAGTACAAAAGCCAGGAAGTTATACTAAACCTATATAAAATACTAATTCGGCCACAGCTGGAGTATTCTGGGAACCACACTTTAGGAAGGACGTGAAGGCTCAGGAGATGAGTGATTACGGTTAGATGGATACACTAGAGAAGCTGGGGTGGTCTCCTTGGAGCAGAGAAGGCTAAGAGGAGATTTGATAGAGGTGTATAAAATTATAAAATCATATGGGTCATTAACCAGAGAGCACAGATTTAAGGTGATTGGTAAAAGAACCAGAGGCAGCATGAGAAAAAAAAAATTGCACAATGAGTGGTTAGGATTTGAAATGTACTGCCTGATCGTGTGGTGGATACACATTTAATAGTAGCCTTCAAAAAGGGAATTGGATAAAAACTTGGAGGAGAAGAAATTGCAGGGATATGGGGAAAGTGCGGGAGAGTGGGACTAACGGGATTGCTCTTCGAAAGAGCCACGCAGACTCAAATGGATTAACCAAGAACGAATGAATGGATCTTAGGGGTTAAGGCTTGTTGGTGCGTTGCGTCTTATCTCTGGATCAAACAGAATTGCACCTTCTGCAGTGCTGCCATATTTTAAATATTTTATGTTCTTGTATTGCTTATATAAAAACAAAATATCTGATTTTAAAAAGTCATTAATGAACAGAGTATTGATTCTTTATTTTAAAGAAGGAAAAGTAATTGATTCAGTCAGTTAATTCCAGGAAGCGTTATATGTAATTAAATATTAAACTCACAGTGGAATAAAAATAATGGAGGTGAAATAACAATAGATGTTTAAATTAGAAAACCCACCAGCAGTGATCACAGTGACGTTGGTTCAGCAAATTTGCGATTGCCATTGATTTTTAAGCCGGGTGGTGCTATTAAAAAAGAACTGTTATTTGGTGAGAGAAATTGGCAGAGCAGTGCAAAAATCCCAGGAAATTATGGTGTGGCGAAAGTAATAGTGTGAGTCACTTATACCATAATTTCCTGGGACTTTTGTGCCAAAATTGGTTTTTATTAATGATTTTGACTATGAGATCATTTGTCACTAGCAAAGGACAATTTCTTTTAAGATCTGGCCTCATTTGGTCGTGTGTGACATTATGATGCAACATCACTGGAGCCAAGGTTGTTGCTTTAAATTTGTCATATTAGAAATAGTTAGGCTAAAAAGCATAAACTGGTTATTAGATAGCATGGAGTCAAATTCTTTTAATGCACGGTCACTTTAAATTTCTGTGCATGCACGGTATTTACAATGTAAAAGCCGGCATGTGGCCTACGTGGGACTTTTTAGATGACTGTGAGGCCGCATGTAGTTTAGCAGGACCATGGTTGGGGACCCCGCCCCAGGACTTAATTTATGCAGTGAACCGTTGTCTTGAAATGCAGGCAGTAGCCAGCTCTGGCCCCAATTCACACCCATGCCTTGATGTCATTCCTACCAAATTCGGCCGGGAGACCGATTTCAAATATTAAAATGAATTCCAGCCGTAAAAATTGCTTCCTTCAGAACTTCCAGATGGACCACGAGCTTCGGGCCTTCTACAGTCTCTCTGTTAAAATCTCCTCTTATACATTTTTGTAAATAAGCTTTAAGAACCGCTGGCAGCAGGTCCGTTGTACTGCTATACGTTGTGGTGTACATTGGTTTGGTGGGGTGTTAATGAGAGCGGCAAAGTTAGAGATATCAGATCGTGCGCCAATTCACGGCTGCATGCCAACTGATATCATGAGCTGGCTTATCTAAATATGTGAAGCAAACGCAGGCAGCGTTGCCGTACCTGCCCAAAATAGCGCCGCCGGGTTCCATGCCGGAAGCAAGGTGGTCGCCATTTTTTTCTTGCTAATCGTCAATAAGCCGGCACAAACGGCTCCAATTTCCTTAATTGAAAACTCCAGCTTTTGAAATATGTCTTGACATAATACTGAGTGCGTTTGATGACAATCCATGTCTCGTGTCATGTAGAGACCTAAATGCGTTTACTGAAGGGTCCAACAAGAATGATACAATAAAATGTGAAGAAACCAGTGCAAGGCAAGTTTAAATTTTTGCTTTTGTACTGGTTTCTTTCCATTTTATTGGAGTAGTGGCCACAATGCTACAATAAAAACTACCACAACGCAAACTTTCCAATCCAACTTTATCCATATATGCATCCAAAAAATCCAAATATGCACCCTTGTGCATTCCCTTAGTGACTGTTTAGTGTGTGCCTTTGCCTATCCTAGTGCTGTTATGCAGTGCCACCCCAATGGCTACAGCATGGCTGGTGGAAGTCTGCTGATTTTCAGTGGGGGAGACTGCAGATGGCCTTGCAGGACAATCTCGAGGAGCTAGGAGTGTGAAATCGAGTGACGTTGTTTCTCCTTCTTCAGTCTCCACTCCGTTTTCTTAATCAACTATTAGCTGAATTTCTTGTGTAGCTGAAATGAGGAAGGCACAGGGGTAAAGTTGCGGTGAGGGGAGGGATCTAAAGCAAGAGGTGCATGTTTACACCATGTGCAGTTTGTAAATCAGATGAGATTGTGGGATGAGGGGGAAGTAGGCTGTGAGGAGGATAACCTATGAGGATACCAGCATTTTGTATTTTTTCAGCCGCTGGCCAAAGGCTCAGCCATACCCCAGCCAAGACTGGCCAGCACCATCTCCAAGTGGGTGAGGTGAAGCCAGGAATGTGAGATGTACCTCGTGTTTAGTAAAGATTGTTGCTAGGTGAGTGATGGGAGTGGTTGGCGGGGAGCATGCATTGAGCAATGTGTGAGGCTAGTGGTGAATTTGGTAGGAGATGGTTGTTGAAGATGCATTCACTGACATTGACCACTCGTCTGAGGTCATGAAAGTTCTTTGGGCACAGGAGCCAGGTCCTAGGGGCGACACTGCTGGCAATGAGGGTGTCGGCGATCTGGTCCCACATCTTTCTTTCTGGAGGGTCTACTGGTCCCTGTAGGTACAGGATCTCTCTTCCAGCGATGACCTTCTTGCACAAACTTGAGTGCTGCATTCCAGACCGTGGGGACCCTTCCCTGGTCTGTTGAGCTATTTGCACTTGTACCATTTCTGATCAGCAAAAGGTAGCTCACTTTTAGGAGGTGCGGACTGCCTCGTTTTTTTTTTATTTGTGCATGGGATGTGGATGTTGCTGGCAAGGCCAGCATTTATTGCCCATCCCTAATTGCCCTTGAGAAGGTGAGCCACTTTCTTGAACCGCTGCAGTCCTGGTGGTGAAACTACTCCCACGTGCGGTTAGGAAGTTCCAGGAGTTTGACTAAGCGACGTTGAAGGAACGCCGATATATTTCCAAGTCAGGATGCTGTGTAACTTGGAGAGGAACATTCAGATGATGGTGTTCCCAAGCACCTGCTACCGTTGCCCTTCTAGGTAGTAGAGGTCGCAGGTTTGGGAGGTGCTGCTGAAGAAGCCTTGGTGGGTTATTGCAGTGCATCTTATAGATGGTACATACTGCAGCCACAGTGCGCCAGTGATGAAGGGAGTGAATGTTTAAGGTGGTAGATGATGTGCCAATCAAGCGGGCTAATTTGCCCTGGATGGTGTCGAGCTTATTCAGTGCTAATGGAGCTGCACTCATCCAGGCAAGTGGAAAGTATTCCATCACACTACTGATTTGTGCCTTGTAGATGGTGGAAAGCGTTTAAGGAGTCAGGAGGTGCGACACTCGCCACAGAATACCCAGCCTCTGACCTGCTCTTGTTGCCACAGTATTTATATGGCCGGTCCAGTTAAGTTACTGGTCAATGGTGACCCCCCAGGATGTTTATGGTGAGGGATTCAGCGATGATAATGCCATTAAATGTCATGGGGCGGTGGCTGGACTCTTGCATGTTGGAGATAGTCATTGCCTGGCATTTGTGTGGCATGAATGTTACTTGCCACATATCAGTCCAAGCCTGAATGTTGTCCAGGTCTTGCTGCATGCAGGCATGGACTGCTCCATTATCTGAGGAGTTGCAAATGGAACGGAACATGGTGCAATCATCAGCGAACATCCCCACCTCTGACCTTATGATGGAGCGAAGGTCATTGATGAAGCAGCTGAAGATGATTGTGCCTAGGGACTCCTGCTGCGATGTCCTGAGGCCAAGATGATTGACCTCCAACAACCACAACCATCTTCCTTTGTGTTAGTTATGACTCCAGCCAGTGGAGAGTATTCTCCTGGATTCCCATTTACTTCAATTTTACTAGGGCTCCTTGATGCCACATTCAGTCAAATGCTGCCTTAATGTCAAGGGCTGTCACTCTCACCTCACCTCTGGAATTCAGCTCTTTCCATGTTTGGACCAAGGCTGTAATGAGGTCAGGCGCAGAATGGTCTTGGCGGAACCCAAACTGAGCATTGGTGAGAAGGTTGTGGGCGAGTAAGTGCCACTTGATGGCACTGACGACGACGACACCTTCCATTACTTTGCTGATGACTGAGGGTAGACTGATGGGGCAGTAATTGGCCGGATTGGATTTGCCCTGCTTTAAGTGGACAGGACATGTCTGGGCAGTTTTCCACATTTTTGGGTAGATGCCAGTATTGTAGCTACACTTGAACAACTTGACTATAGGTACGGCTAGTTCTGCAGCACGAGTCTTCAGCACGACAGCCAGGATATTGTCGGAGGCCATAGCCTTTCCTGTATCCAGTGCGTTCAGCCATTTCTTGATATCACGCGGAGTGAATCGAATTGGCTGAAGACTGCCTTCTATGATGTTGGGGACCTGAGAAGGAGGCCAATCTGGATCATCTACTCAGCACTTCTCGCTGAAGATGGTTGCAAGCGCTTCAGCCTTGTCTTTTGCATTCATGCTGGATTCTGCTGTCTTTGGGTATGTGGATATTCATGGAGCCTCCTCCTCCCGTTAGTTGCTTAATGGTCCACCACCATTCACGACTGGAATTGGCAGGACTGCAGAGCTTTGATCTGATCAGTTGATTGTGGGATCGCTTAGCTGTCTATAGCATGCTGCTTTCATTGTTCAACATTGTTAATTTAGTCCTGTGTTGCAGCTTCCCCAGGTTGGCACCTCATTTTTAGGTACGTCTGGTGCTGCTCATGGCATGCTCTTCTGCACTCCTCATTGAATCAGGGCTCGTCCCCTGGCTTGATGAATGGTAAGTGTTATATATGGTAAACTTGTATATACTCTGTACTGCCACCAGAGGGCTCATCCACTGGAGTCCCAAGGGATCCCATAATCCCTTGGGAGCACAGGTATTTAAGGAGGCCTCACAGGTTGGAGAGGCACTCTGGAGACCTGCAATAAAAGACTACGGTCACACTTTACTTTGAGCTCACGGCATTCATTCTGATTCTTTCTTCATACATAACAACTGGCAACAAGATACAGATAGCGAACGCAAATATGCAGCGAACAGTGGGCACCCTGGAGAAATTCTTGGAGGGAGATGATTGGGAAATCTTTGTGAAGCGACTCGACTAATACTTCGTAGCCAACGAGCTGGATGGAGAAGAGAACGCTGCCAAACGAAGAGCGATTCTCCTCACCGTCTGCGGAGCACCAACCTATGGTCTCATGAAAAATCTGCTTACTCCAGCGAAACCCATGGAGAAATCATATGATGATTTGTGCACACTAATCTGGGAGCATTTGAACCCAAAGGAAAGCGTTCTGATGGCGAGGTACCGGTTCTACACCTACAAAAGGTCTGAAGGCCAGGAAGTGGCGAGTTATGTCGCTGAGCTAAGACGCCTTGCAGGACACTGCGAATTTGAAGGACATTTGGAGCACATGCTCAGAGACTTCTTCATACTTGGCATTGGCCACGAAACCATATTTCGCAAACTTTTGACTGAAGAGACCCCAACCTTGAGTAAGGCCATAGCAATAGCCCAGGCATTCATTGCCACAAGTGAACAAAGTGATATTTTTCTCAAATCGCAACGTACAGAGCAGGTCACACAGGCCTGCAGCTGCACGTCCGCAGACGTCTCAGAGTCCACCATCAATGATGATGAATGCTAGGCCATTAACACCTTATTGGCGCTGTGGGGGTGATCATTGTTTCCATTCATGCCGCTTCAAAGGGTACGTTTGCAAGGGCTGTGGAACAATGGGACACCTCCAACGTATGTGCAGGCGAGCTGCAAATCCTGCAAACCACCATATTGCAGAGGAGGACAGATCCACGGAGGATCACGACGAACCAGAGCCTCAGACTGAGGAGGCAGAGGTACATGGGGTGCACACATTTACCACAAAGTGTCCCCCGATAATGCTGAATATGGAACTAAATGGACTCCCGGTGTCAATGGAGCTGGACAAGGGCGCGAGCCACTCCATCATGAGCAAAAAGACTTTCGAAAAATTGTGGTGCTGCAAGGCCTCAAGGCCATTCTTAACTCCAATTTACACAAATCTAAAACTTAGAGCTTACACAAAGGAACTGATTCCCGTAATCAGCAGTGCTACCGTAAAGGTCTCCTTTGATGGAGCAGTGCACAAGCTACCACTCTGGGTGGTACCGGACGACGGTCCCACGCTGTTCGGCAGGAGCTGGCTGGGAAAGATACACTGGAACTGGGACGACGTCTGAGCGCTATCGCTCGCTGGCGACACTTCATGTGCCCAGGTCTTAAACAAATTTCCTTCGCTGTTCGAACCAGGCATCGGAAAATTCCAAGGAGCAAAAGTGCAGATCCACCTAATTCCGGGGGTGCAACCCATTCATCACAAGGTGAGAGCAGTACCATACATGAGAGAAAGGATAGAGATCGAGCTAGACCGGCTGCAAAGAGAGGGCATCATTTCACCGATCGAATTCAAAGAGTGGGCCAGTCTGATTGTCCCAGTCCTCAAAGGAGAATTTGTGCCGATTACAAAGTAACTATCAATCGTTTCTCCCTGCAGGACTAATACCCACTACCAAAAGCCGACGACCTCTTTGCAACGCTGGCGGGAGGAAAGACATTCACGAAGCTGGATCTGACTTCAGCCGACATGACGCAGGAGCTGGAGGAATCATCCAAGGGCCTCACCTGCATCAACACGCACAAAAGTCTCTTCATTTATAACACATGCCCGTTTGGAATTCAATCAGCGGCGGAAATATTCCAGAGAAACATGGAAAGCTTACTGAAGTTGGTCCCATGCACCATGGTCTTCCAGGACGACATCTTGGTTACAGGTCGGGACACAGTTGAGCATCTGCAGAACCTGGAGGAGGTTCTTAGTCAACTCAACCGTGTGGGGCTCAGGTTAAAACGCTCGAAGTGCGTTTTCCTGGAGCCTGAAGTTGACTAATGCATCAGCCCGCATCCAGAGATGGGCGCCCACGTTGTCCGCATACAACTACGCCATTCGCCACAGGCCAGGCACAGAAAACTGTGCCGATGCTCTCAGCAGGCTGCCATTGTCCATCACAGGGTTGGAAATGGCGCAGCCCATAGATTTAGTCATGGTTATGGAAGCATTTGAGAGTGAGCAATCACCCGTCACAGCCCGACAGATTAGAACCTGGACGAGCCAGGACCCCTTACTGTCCCTCGTCAAAAAGTGTGTGCTTCACAGGAGCTGATCCAGCGTCCCAGTGGAAATGCAGGAAGAGATAAAGCCGTTCCAGCGGCGCAAAGATGAAATGCCTATACAGGCAGACTGCCTTCTGTGGGGAAATTGGGTAGTGGTTCCCAAGAAGGGCAGAGACACCTTCTTCAGTGACCTCCACAGCATCCACCCAGGCATCGTAATGATGAAAGCGATAGCCAGATCCCACGTGTGGTGGCCCGGTATCGATGCGGACTTAAGAGTCCTACGTGCAGAGATATAACACGTGCTCGCAGTTAAGTAATGCATCCAGGGAGGTGCCACTAAGTTTATGGTCTTGGCCCTCCAAACCGTAGTCTAGGGTCCATGTCGACTATGCAGGCCCGTTCTTGGGTAAAATGTTCCTTGTGGTTGTAGATGCGTACCCCAAATGGATTGAATGTGAGATAATGTCAGCAAGCACATCCGCTGCCACTACTGAAAGCCTGCGAGCCATGTTTGCCACGCACGGGCTACCTGATGTCCTGGTGAGCGACAACGGGCTATGTTTTACCAGTGCCGAGTTCAAAGAATTCATGACCCGCAACGGGATCAAACAGGTCACATCTGCCCCATTTAAACCAGCATCCAATGGTCAGGCAGAGAGAGCAGTGCAAACCATCAAGCAGGGCTTGAAGAGGGTAACGGAAGGCTCACTGCAGACTCGCCTATCCCGAATCCTGCTTAGCTACCGCACGAGACCCCACTCACTCACTGGGATCCCACCTGCTGAACTGCTCATGAAAAGGGCACTTAAGACAAGGCTCTCATTAGTTCACCCTGATCTACATGAACAGGTAGAGAGCAGGCGGCTTCAACAAAGTACATACCATGATAGCGCAAATGTGTCACGCGAGGTTGAAATCAATGATCCTGTATTTGTATTGAATTCTGGACAGGGTCCCAAGTGGCTTCCCGGCACTGTTGTGGCCAAAGAGGGAAGCAGGATGTTTCGGGTCAAACTTTCAAAGGATTAATTCACCGGAAACACTTGCACCAAATCAAACTCAGATTCACGGACTATCCTGAGCAACCCACTTTGGACCCTACCTTCTTTGACCCCCCAACACACACACCAGTGGCAACCGACACAGTGGGTGACCACGAAGCAGAACCCATCATCCACAGTACCCCAGCAGGACTCACCACACCAGGCAGCCCAGCAAGGCCAGCTGCACAGCAGCCCAGCGAGGGCCCAACAAACGATTCACCAATACCAGCATTTGCCCCGAGATGATCAACCAGAGCAAGAAGGGCCCCAGATCGACTCACCTTGTAAATAGTTACACTGTTGACTTTGGGGCGGGGAGTGTTGTTATATATGTAAACTTGTGTATACTCTGAACAGCCACCAGAGAGCTCATCCACTGGAGTCCCAAAGGATCCCATAATCCCTTGGGAGCACAGATATTTAAGGAGGCCTCACAGGTTGGAGAGGCACTCTGGAGACCTGCAATAAAAGACTACGGTCACACTTTACTTTGAGCTCACAGTAGTCAGTCTGATTCTTTCTTCATACATAACTATAAGTGCTGAAGGACTTTTAATTTTTTTGATCTGCAAACTACAGGAGCAGGCTAGCTTTAAGTAAACTAGCCTCACTCAAGCAATGCAAACTTCGGCCCCTGCTGAGCGTACAGCCTGTCAGCAGCTTTGTGAATGGGTGCGGGCATATCTCGCATTGTGGTGCCCCCATCTGCTTTTTGGCAGCATCTAATTTCTGGGCCTTAATGTTCTCAATTTGTTATGTGTTTCCTGGCGGACATGTTGAAGAGCACATATAAATATACTGCAGTATAAAAAACTATTTTAGAAAAACAATGCTCAACATTCACAACGCAAGGATAGTATAACACAGCTAAGAGAATTTAAGATTGACAATTACAATAACTACAGCAGCTAAAGAATAATGAGGTGTTAATGTGGCTCATTCATAAGAATGATCAACAAATGTTGCATTTAAAAATGTGAGAATTAAGGCAGCTCAAGGCTGCATTTTATGCTGTAAAGGAATAGGCCATGTATTTCCTCTTTTTGTTTGAGACATTTTCCACTGTTCGTACACAAGTGCTCAAACACTTCTTTGACAAAAAGCATATAGTTTTGATCAAAAAAGCATTGACAGGAAGAGAGAGATTATAATGTGCTATTTCCTATTTCTACCTGCGTAACATCACCCGACTCTGTCCCTGCCTGAGCTCACCTGCTGCTGAAACCCTCATCTGTGCCTTTGTTGCCTCTAGACTTGACTATTCCAATGCATTCCTGGCTGGGCTCCCACATTCTACCCTCTGTAAACTTGAGATCATCCAAAGCTCTGCTGCTCCTGTCCTAACTTGCACCAAGTCCTGCTCACCCATGACCCCTGTGCTCACTGACCTACATTGGCTCCCAATTAAGCAATGCCTCGATTTAAAAATGTTCATACTTGTTTTCAAATCCCTCCATGGCCTGGCCCCTTTCTATCTCTGTAATCTCTTCCAGCCCTACAACCCTCCGAGATATCTGTACTTCTCTAATTCTGGCCTCTTGAGCATCCCTGATTTCGAAAGAGTGTAATTACAACTTCTCCAGTAACTCCACTTAACTGAAGTTCCTCATCTTTGGTACCATTTTAGTAAATCTCCTCTGCACCCTCTCTAAGGTCTTGACATCCTTCCTAAAGACCAGTTTATGTGTCGGTTATCGCACAGTAATGAAAGTAGAAATCATATGTGCAAACTTGCCTTAGTGATGGCACAATCACCAGAGTCAGAAAAATGTGGGATTAATTCCCATATCAGGATTTGAGCACATAATTTAGGCTGACACTTTGGTGCTCTTCTGAGGGAGTACTGCACTGTCAGAGGTGCTATCTTTTGGATGTTATGTTAAACCAAGGCTCCATCTGCCTGTTCAGATAGACGTGAAATTTAAATGGCACTACTCAACCCTCCACCAATACCGTCAACACAGATATAGGCCCTTTATGTCCTCAAATTGGCTGTCACATTCGTCTACATAAAAAGTGATTACATTGTAGAAATAATTCATTTGCTGTAGTGTTATGAGATCATGAAGGGTGCCATACAAACGGAAGTTACTTATTTTCTCTCATTGCACCTATTATTTCATCTTTCCCATGTTTTTGCATCCACCTTTCTTTTTAAATTTTAAATCACAGGGCTATTATGGCTTTTAATATTATAGGTTGAACCTCTCTTATCCGGCACCCTCAGGACCTGGCCTGTGCCGGATAAGGGATTTTGCCGGACGACGGGAGGGTCAGGCTGACCTACCCCCTCCCCCCAGACTTACCAGGTACTGCTGATCTGGGGCACCAACAATACCCACACTATGTCCTGGGGCCGGCACGCTGTCTCTTCCCACTGCTCGTTGACCTCCTTACCTCCCGCTGCTCACCAACCTCCTCTCCTCCCGCAGCTCACCGACCTCCTCTCCTCCCGCAGCTCACTGACCTCCTCTCCTCCCGCTGCTCACCGACCTCCTCTCCTCCCGCAGCTCACCGACCTCCTCTCCTCCCGCTGCTCACTGACCTCCTCTCCTCCCGCTGCTCACCGACCTCCTCTCCTCCCGCTGCTCACCGACCTCCTCTCCTCCCGCAGCTCACCGACCTCCTCTCCTCCCGCAGCTCACCGACCTCCTCTCCTCCCGCAGCTCACCGACCTCTTCTGTGCTCTGACACCGCTGTTGGGCTCGACCTCGCACCAAGACACCTGGCTGCTTCCACACAGGTCGGGTCTTCCTATACCAGAATGCTGCAAAATGGCAGGTGCTATGCAGCTCAATGTCTGCAGTTGTCTGTGTGAGTGTCGGGCTGTCTCTCCCTCACTCGGATGCTGTGGGTTTGGGGGGTCGATGAGGGAGGAGGGAGGCTGGCATCCCACATTCGATGCTGCAGCAGCTCCCGCCGCTTTCACACACAGACCCGACCCCCTGCCAGACGAGAGTAATGCTGGATAAGGGATTCCGGATAAGAGAGGTTCAACCTGTACTGGAGGCGAAAATTTATTTAAAAGTTTGCAACCCACGAACTAGCTTCGACAAATAATGTTTTGCGTACCCATAATGCACTTTTGAAATTAAGTTAACTAAAATGCAATGGAAACAGAAAACAGATATTTTGTATATTCACTATACACAATAGGTTGTTTTCTTACCTCATTCTAGTCTTCAGGGCAGTAATGAAATATTTGCAGAGTACTTTGATTCTCTGTTGACTCTTCTTTAGCTTCTAAATGGATTTCAAATGCTGAGTCTAAATAAGTTACTTATTTCAACAATCTTTCACTGAGCTTCAACATTTCTCTATGTGATGAACCAACATTAGCGTCCTCGACCATGCCAACATCCCCAGCATTGAAGCACTGACCACACTTGATCAACTCCGCTGGGCAGGCCACATTGTTTGCATGCCAGACATGAGACTACCAAAGCAAGCGCTCTACTCCTTCACAGCAAACGAGCCAAAGGTGGGCAGAGGAAACGTTACAGGGACACCCTCAAAGCCTCCCTGAAAAAGTGCAACATCCCCACTGACACCCGGGAGTCCCTGGCCAAAGACCGTCCTAAGTGGAGGAAGTGCATCCGGGAGGGCGCTTAGCATCTCATCGCCGAGAGCATGCAGAAATCAAGCGCAGGCAGCGGAAAGAGTGTGCGGCAAACTTGTTCCACCCTCAATGACTATCTGTCCCACCTGTGACAGAGACTGTGGTTCTCATATTGGACTGTTCAGCCACCTAAGGACTCATTTTAAGAGTGGAAGCAAGTCTTCCTCGATTCCGAGGGACTGCCTATGATGATAATGTGATGAACACTAACATCAAATTTAATTGAGGAGTTGTCATGGGTTATTGGTACTAAATTAGGTTTAAACAGTAAGTCTAATCAGGTTTTTTGATCAAGTCCACGGTTACTTGCTCAAATTGAGATGTTAAGATCTTTCCAACATAAACAAAAGTATTTTCCATCCATTAATAGCTTTACTAATATCCATATTATCAAGTAGGAAGGGACCTTAATTTTATAGCTGCTGTCCCCTAGCTTACTGCATTGATCATTGTGTTGACCCATGGATGTGTTGATCTGTCTGTTGAGGCCCTTAACAATATCTCTTTTTTGAGCAAGGTGTTAAAAAATACACAAGAGCAACACAAGTTGACTTGCCTTCTAATCTTCCACTTTTAAAGTGACGTATTGGTGGTCATTTTCCAACATTCTAGACTCTGGATCAGTTCCTATGGATTGGAGGGTAGCGAATGTAACCCCACTTTTTAAAAAATGAGGGAGAGAGAAAACAGGGAATTATAGACCGGTTAGCCTGACATCAGTAGTGGGGAAAATATTGGAATCAATTATTAAAGACAAAATAGCAGTGTATTTGGAAAGCAAGTCAGCATGGATTTATGAAAAGGAAATCATGCTTGACAAATCTTCAAGAATTTTTTGAGGATGTAACTAGTAGAGTGGACAAGGGAGAACCAGTGGATGTGGTGTATTTGGACTTTCAAAAGGCTTTTGGTCCCACATAAGAGATTAGTGTGCAAAATTAAAGCACATGGTATTGGGGGTAATGTATTGACATTGACAGAAAACTACTTGGCAGACAGGAAGCAGAGAGTTGGTATAAACGGGTCCTTTTCAGAATGGCAGGCAGTGACTAGTGGGGCACCGCAAGGTTCAGTGCTGGGACGCCAGCTATTTACAATATACATTAATGATTTGGACGAAGGAATTAAATGCAATATCTCCAAGTTTGCAGATGACACTAAGCTGGGTGGCAGTGTGAGCTGTGAGGAGGATACTAAGAGGCTGCAGGGTGACTTGGACAGGTTAGGTGAGTGGGCAAATGCATGGTAGATGCAGTAGAATGAGGATAAATGTGAGGTTATCCACTTTGGTGGCAAAAACAGGGAGGCAGATTATTATCTGAATGGTGACAGATTCGGAAAAGGGGAGGTGCAACAAGACCTGGGTGTCATGGTACATCAGTCATTGAAAGTTAGCATGCACGTACAGCAGACGGTGAAGAAGGCAAATGGCATGTTGGCCTTCTTAGCGAGAGGATTTGAGTACAGGAACAGGGAGGTCTTACTGCAGTTGTACAGGACCATGTTGAGGCCACACCTTGAATATTGTGTACAGTTTTGATCTCCTAATCTGAGGAAGGACATTCTTGCTATTGAGGATGTGCAGCGAAGGTTCAACAAACTGATTCCCGCCATGGCAGGACTGACATATGAAGAAAGACTGGATCGACTAGGCTGATATTCACTGGAATTTAGAAGAATGAGAGGGGATCTCATAGAAACATATAAAATTCTGACGGGATTGGTCAGGTTAGATGCAGGAAGAACGTTCCCGATGTTGGGGAAGTCCAGAACCAAGGGTCACAGTCTAAGGATAAGTGGTAAGCCATTTAGGACCGAGATGAGGAGAAACTTCTTCACTCAAGAGAATTGTGAACCTGTGGAATTCTCTGCCACAGAAAGTTGTTGAGGTCAGTTCATTAGATATGTTCAAAACGGAGTTAGATGTGGCCCTTACGGCTAAAGGGATCAAGGGGTATGGAGAGAAATCAGGAATGGGGTACTGAAGTTGCATGATCAGCCATGATCATATTGAATGGTGGTGCAGGCTTGAAGGGCCGAATGGCCTACTCCTGCACTTATTTTCTATGTTTCTATGTTTCTCTAATTTCTTTTAAGCATCTTTTTAAATGGCATGTCAGTAATCACAAACATACTGTGCTGAGAACTGTGGAGGTAGATACACATTCCAGTATTCAATGGGATGTGCCAGTGGTACATCCAAGAACTATCAGCCAGCACTAACCTCGCAAAGTAAATGAACAGAAAAGGAAATGTTCACTGTAGATATCTGTATGGACTTGACCTTATGCCAAAAATCAATGCACATAAAAATTACTTTTCTATTTAACCTGCCTACACAACCAAATATAAAAACTATTACTTAAACCAGAGTACAGTTAATTAAACAAGCTACCAGTAGGAACACTGAAATCAACCACCATCCTATTAAAAGGTCTATAAAAATGTGTATTCACTCTAAATGTATACAAAAACAACTATATATAAAAAAAACTTCTCCATATAGAATATGATATTGAGAAATATTCAGACGATTTAATTTATTACACCATTGAATTTCAACATATACAGGAAAAGATATAGAATAGAAACATAGAGAATAGGTGCAGGAGTAAGCCATTCGACCCTTCGAGCCTGCACTGCCATTCAATTAGTTCATGGCTGAACATGCAACTTCAGTACCCCATTCCTGCTTTCTCGCCAAACCCCTTGATCCCCCTAGTAGTAAGGATTACATCTAACTCCTTTTTGAATATATTTAGTGAATTGACCTCAACAACTTCCTGTGGTAGAGAATTCTACAGGTTCACCACTCTCTGGGTGAAGAAGTTTCTCCTCATCTCGGTCCTAAATGGCTTATCCCTTATCCTTAGACTGTGACCCCTGGTTCTGGACTTCCCCAACATTGGGAACATTCTTCCTGCATCTAATCTGTTTAAACCCGTCAGAATTTTAAACGTTTCTATGAGATCCCCTCTCATTCTTCTGAACTCCAGTGAATACATGCCCAGTTGATCCAGTCTTTCTTGATATGTCAATCCTGCCATCCCGGGAATCAGTCTGGTGAACCTTTGCTGCACTCACTCAATAGCAAGAACGTCCTTCCTCAAGTTAGGAGACCAAAACTGTACACAATACTCCAGGTGTGGCCTCACCAAGGCCCTGTACAACTGTAGCAACACCTCCCTGCCCCTGTACTCAAATCCCCTCGCTATGAAGGCCAACATGCCATTTGCTTTCTTAACCGCCTGCTGTACCTGCATGCCAACCTTCAATGACTGATGTACCATGACACCCAGGTCTCGTTGCACCTCCCCTTTTCCTAATCTGTCACCATTCAGATAATAGTCTGTCTCTCTGTTCTTGCCGCATGAAGCTGTCGGGGTCTCTGACAAGCGGTCGATCGACTATTTGAGGGCAATGTCGCTTCCAGGGCTCTAATTACATCATTACCGCCGTTCCCACAGAAGCGGGGCGGATACCTTCTCCGCCTCAAAAAATCCCGAGGGCAATATCCCGATTGTCGGAGAGTCCGCCCCGACTGGGCGGAGACTATTTCCACCCCGTTACCGCCGGTAACTGCTCTTAAAAAAAAAGGGACAATTTCAGCCCCTATGGGTTCTGTCTGACAGATCGCTCTATAAACCTATACTACTTTGAGTTACTAGTCTGAATTATGTTGTCAGCAAGGATTCTGAACTGAATTTGAAGGGGGCATCCCATCCTGGAAAGAGAGTCTAGTCTGCACAACAAATGAAACACACACAGCTTGCTCCCACCTAATTTTACATATTCCAGAGGCAAAATTAAGTAGAACACCAACTGATTAAGAACGTAAGTTGGTTTCACTGGACTTGATTTCAGCTTCACGATTATACGTTTCAGAATGCTCAATCTTGCTGTAGCAGTCTTGAACTATCCAAATCTTTTATTAGATTTCAGTTTCAGTTAGGATGCAATGTAGAGCGTTTCTTTTTAAAATAATGCTGCATACTTTCTCCTTCCATCACAATTTTCTTGCCAGTAACATCTTCTGTTCGTGAAGATAAGTCATTACTTCAAGCATTGGCCACTGTCCTCTGAGCTGTCACCCAACACCTATCTTGCACAGTACATTCCAAAAACCAATGCGCCTGTTTTCATGTCTTCATCATGGTGCAGCTCACAATGCCATATAAAACGTCAAGTGAAAATCAGCCTTCTACATCTTTCCTCCTCCAGCGTGATTTCTTTCTTCCGAGTGGTTTCATAGACAATTTTCGTCTTTACTTTGGGCTGCTCATCCTCCTGTTGTTTTGGACTTTCCTCCATAGTTTTAGAGGCCTTTCTTCGTTTCAAAAAGGCCATGGTTTAGTTTGAACAGCCTCTTAGAGATTACTGATCCTGTATTCCAACAAGCGACATTTTTGAATACTACTTCTTTAAGCAGAACAGGAACAATGTAGACTGAAAGTATAATATTTACGAGAATTAAAGCAACTATCACATGTCGCTTCTAATTCTGTCGTCTTGAGCATCCCCGATTATAATCGCTCAACCACTAAGCTCTGGAATTCCTTGCCTAAACCTCTCCGCCTCTTTCCTCCTTTAAGACCTCTTTGACCAAGCTTTTGGTCACCTACCCGAATTTATCCTTATGTGGCTAGTCAACAATACTCCTGTGAAGCGCAAGTTTTTGTCAACAATACTCCTGTGAAGCGCATTGGGACATTTTACTATGTTAAAGACGCTATATAAATACAAATTATTGCCTCATCCATGCCTTTGTTACCTCTGGCTGGCCTCCCACATTCCACCCTATGCAAACTAGAGATGATCCAAAACTCGGCTGCCCGTGTCCTAACTCGCACCAAGTCCCTCATCACCCCTGTGCTCGCTGAACTACACTGGCTTCCAGTTAAGCAATGCTGCGATTTCAAAATTCTCATCCTTATTTTCAAATCTTTCCATGGCCTTGCCCTTCCTATCTCTGTAATCTCATTCAGCCCACAACCCGCCGCCCTCCCCCCCCCACCCCACCCAGAGATATCTGCGCTCCTGTAATTCTGCCCTCCTGAGCATCCCTGATTATAATCGCTCAACCATTAGTGGCCGTGCCTTCTGTTGCCTAGGCCCCAAGCTCTGGAACTCACTGCCTAAACCTCTCCGCCTCTCTACCCTCCTTCAAGGCGCTCCTTAATGTATAGCTCTTTAGCCAAACTTTTGGTCACCTGCGCTAATTTCTACTTATGCAGCTCGGTATCAAATTTTTTTATCGCATAATGCTCCTATGAAGCGCCTTTGGACGTTTCACTACGTTAAAGGGGCTATAAAAAAACAAATTGTTGTTGTTGATGTGTTAACTGAAACTATGCACACTTTGGTTGCTCCTTGTTTTTCTATTTGCATATTCCATGGGTCAGCTTTTTAAATATCAGAACAGTTACCAACAGTAAAGTTATCTGTACAGACTGAGAATTTCACTGGTTTGCATTCAGTAGGATTGGTGGAGTTACTTCCAACTTTGTTCAATACACAAGCACATTTTCAGACAGCAATATTATGAATGATGGGAAATGTTATGAATGCAAAGTATTTGTAAGAAGCTCGGAGGTAGAAAGACAGAAAATGCTGTGCAACTGCCTGCAGAAAAAAGGCGCAGCAGCAAGGGAGAGCAATCTTAACTGCATAGAAAAGTGGGACTTATTTTAGATTGTCAACCTATGACTAGATTTATGAATTATGCCAATGGACATTCCATCAGTTTCTTGTCGAAGAGGCTGAATTGTATGTTACTATTTAATGTTTATTTGAATCTGTATGCATTAAAATTGCTAAGTAAATTCACTTTCTTCAGCTACTCACTCCATATAGCAAATTCAGCAACAGTTTAATCATTGACATTGCACACAATCAAATATTCACACAAGCGCCATTATTTAATTGTAAGAAAATAGAACGTGGGTATATGGCCCATAAAAGTAATACTTTTATCTCTGCCAAGGCACACATCAAGATAAAGGCAAATAGCTCTTATGACCGACTGAGTACCATTAAAGTGCTCTCCATACTTTTATTTATCCCCATTCAAGTTAAATACATTTTAGATTAAAGTAAATTATCACTGTACTTTTATTATACAACAATACACAACAGACAACCAGAGAATGTCCAGTTTATTCCACTCAAATTACAACATTTGCCACACGTGCAATAAAGCAGTTCCACTTTTTATGCATCTAGGCCTATTGTAAAATATCACTTTATAATTGTCTTCTTCCTGTAAAATATTAATTTCATACGGTTGTCTGCATCATAAAAATTGGAACTTGTTGATGGCCGCCAAGGATTTGAAATCGTTCCAAATGTTAGAAAATGATTACAACTTCAGAACCAAATTAAAATGAAAATTATGGATATTACTAAAATAAAAACAACAGAACAAAACAAAACAGAAGGTGTATGAAGAAATTAAACAGTAGAAACACCTTCTAAGTTGAAACAAAGTTATTTGCGATTATTATCTGAACTTCATGACAGGGTTAATATTGAATTCATTACTAGCAGCCTTAGCTCAGTGGTAGCACTCTAGCCTCTAAGTCAGAAGGGTTGTGGATTCCAGATTCACTTCAGAGACTTGAGCACATAATCTTGGCTGACACTTCTCAGCAGTACTGAGAGAGTGGTGTCTTTTGGATGAGACGTTAAACGAAGGTCCTGTCTTCCCTTTCAGGTGGACATACAATATCCATGGCACTTTTCGAAGATGATCAGGTGATTTCTCCTGGTGTCTTGACCAACATTGATCCCACAACCAGCATCAATAAAACACATAATTTCATCATTGTCTCATTGCTGTTTGTGGGACCTTGCTGTGCACAATCGTACTGCCAGTTCTGCCCACATTATAACAGTGACTACATTTCAAAGTACTTGATTGGCTGTGCTGCAATTTACGGATTCCTGAAGTTGTGAATGGCACTATATTGCAAGTTAATTCTTTCTTCTTTCGCAAGATGGTACTTTACAACAGCTTGCTGAAGTGAAGGACCCCTACCTTTCCTTCAAAGAAAAGAAAGAACTTGCAATAATATAGTGTGGGGCAGAAATGCACCCACAGGAGTCTGCCGGCCAGCCCCATGCAAATAATGTTCCCTCCTACTGAACCCTCATATCCTTGAGGTCACCAGCAGGTATGATCCCAGCCCATACAATTTTGTGGCCATACTATTTAAATGTAGGGTGGCAGATCAGGGAATTGATGAAAAATTGTTAAAAGAAAAGCAAAAGCTGCTGGTGTGCTGTCATGCCATTTTCTTTTAAATCAGCTTGTTTATGAAACTGCATCACAATATCAATGAGATTTTTTCCTGAACCAGCAGGTGGATTTTGGCTCCAGACTGCAGCATTAAAAGCTATCACTCTGCTACCGCTATGAGGCCTAAAATTTGGACATCAATGCGCCCAGCGGTAAAAATCGTCGTTGCACGAGGATTTGTGGCGCAAACTGAGAATTTTCTGCAACTTTTCTACGATACCGCTGCGAGAGAGGCCTTGGGAGGGCGGAAAACACCCCCAAAAAATTTCAAAAACAAAAAATAAAGCATCACAAAACATTCACAAGACACTTAACTATCGAACCGCTGCAAAAGAATAAAAAAATAAAAACTTTAACTTAACTTTTTTGCAGGTTTTCATACCGACCGTTGTTCCAAGGGCTGCAATGCAGGTTTTTCCCGGGCGTTTTTTTTCATCCTAACAACGGGTGCGCTGCGAGCCAAATTTTTGGCAAAGGCACTATTTCGAGTCTTGCATGCCGGCAGTCCGCACCCCAGCGGTACTTAAAAACTGCCGGCGCACGACTCGAATTTCCCAGTTCACCGTTTTTTGCCAAAAACGGCAAAATATCGTCGAAAAACCAGGCACTGTGTTGGTGAATTTTTAGCCCAAAGAATTATTTTTTGCACCCTGTTTCTAAAAGCAGGTTTGAAAATATTGTAAAACGGATTCATTGAGACTAAGAGAACTGGTATGGATAGCATATTGGCCATACTTCATTTATTTCCATTCAAAACGGATCTGAATTTTCAGAGAGGATTACAGTACAGGTTGAACCTCTCTCTTATCCGGCATCCTTGGGACCTGGCCTGTGCCGGATAAGGGATTTTGCCGGATGAGGGGAGGTCACGTTAAATTGGATGGTACAGGTACTGAGCAAGGGGATATTGGGGCTGGCTGGCTGGCTTGGGGCTGGAAGTGTGGCAGAGAGATCATGGGTGGGGTGGGGAGGTGGGGGGGTGGGGGGGAGGGACGGGACAGTGGATCTTGGGGTCAGGCCAGCGATTGCGGGAGTCGGCAGCGAGGAAGGACTTCAATTTGTTCATGTTGGAGCGGCCGGGAATGGGTTCATTTAAAAGAACCAATGTTCCCTCTATTTGAACTTCGTCAACAGAGTCAAAATTTAGCAAGAGTATAAAAAGTATAATACAGACAGAATAACGTATACAAGGTATGCTTCATGACATTTGATAACTTAACAGAAATGAGTGCAGGGGGGATTTCAGACAATGTATTCAAACTCTACTTCAGAAGAGTACTAATTCATTAATACTACCTTTTTCATTTTATACACTCTACTTTCTCTCTCGATAAATTTCACATTAAGTGAAAAATGGGATGTAAATTGCTGTCAATTGGTATGGTTAAAAGAATCCCACTTCTTGTATAGAATCCTTAATTCATGACAAATCTGATTCCATAAGGTGAAAGCACTGGACATAAAATAAGTGAACAGTTGCTGAAAGAATAATTTGAAATAGAGCACCTGTCCTGGTTTGGTGTGCTGGGTTGTAGTCCTCAGATCGCAGTTATCTGTCTTTAGGTTTGTGTTCTCTTCTTGTAACCTTAACAGTTCAGTCTCAGAAGACCCAAGTTTATTTCTCAAATCCTTCAAAAAAAGACAAAAGATCCCAAGTAGATTTTGAACATTGAAATCACACTGGAAATCTGACCTTTGTTAATCTGCAACAATTATGTTTGCAACTAGAGACTTTTTAAAGCATTTTAACTCTGCCATGAGTGGCAAAATAAACAATTGCTTAGAATTAGTACAACTGTTTGTATTATTGTGGTGGTGGTAGCACTGGGAGGGAAGAAATGTGCAATCTCTTGCACTATACAGACTTCCTACAATGTATAATAAACTATAATAAACTTTTGTATGCAAATCTCTAATCTGTTAAACAACCAAATTAGAAGTTTTACTATGATTGAATGAGATAATTTAATTGAAATAAGAGATCATTAGTATTGCTGCAGTGACTTTGTTGAAAGCTTTAATAGTATGGAAATAACCCCTCCCCCTCCCCCTCCCCCCCAGATAGGACCTCAAGATAAAAGTAAACACTATCTTATTTTGGTCTATGCCACTGAAACTTCCCAGCAGACCAAACTGTCATAGCCTCACAGCTGGGAAAAAAAGAATATGACATAATAAATGGCCTGTAGAGAAGGAAAAGCCAGAAAATCAATCTTTAAAACAATCCATTTATAAGAAAGAACACAATAACTCAATTACTGCCCATTACATTTTAAACACATCTCCATTTTTTTTAAACATTTCTGTTAATTTTGTTGGGTGGGGGGGGCGTGGAGTGAGGGTCAGGAGCATTTCAACAGGTTACTTTATGAAAAAAGATTACCATGAATAATTTTTCAGTTTTACCAGTTGCAAGATATATATCAGTTCCAAATAAAAAACAACCTGATCCAAGAATAGAATTTCAGTCAACCAAACCACGTTCCATTCATCCTATCTAGATAAATAAAAGTCTTGCATTTGTCACATTTCAAAGTATCAAAAATAAAGGCCTAGAAATTGGGGTAGTTTGTGCCTTCCATTAGCGTCCCCTGGGCGTAAACGACTTGATGCCCGGGCGTGGCGCTGCTAGTTTAGTGGCAGCGGTAGCCCATAGCGCCCCGCTCAGCTGCGCCAGCAATGGCGACGTCATCACCGCACACATTGCACCGGATCCTAACTTGGGTATAGCCCCCGAAGCTGCGGCAGGCGATGCCATTGACTGCTTAAAGGGTCATGAACCGGGCAGGCCGCTCGCTGGGCAATACTTAAAGGGGATGTGGCGGCCATTTAATAAAAATCTGACAACTTTGTTCTGCGCTCCATTGGCGCTTCGATTGTGGAGTCCGTGCAGTAATCAGTCAGCCCGGCACTCTACTTGAATACCAGGCTGTTGGCATGGCACCCCCACTCCCTGGTGGTCCAGGGAGGCCAGTTCTTTACTGCAGAGTTTGCAGCGTGCCCCTCCTATGCGACAGCGCTAAGCGGCCTAGTGCGTAGCGCTGTGCCCCACTCCTGACCGCTCCAGAAAGGAAGTGGAACGCATTCTTTTACGCTCCATTTCCTTTCGGGGTCGGTAACCCAAATTTTGAGGGTGGGGGGCAGGATTTCCGCACCCGCCGCAAAATGTCCTGCCTCCCAGATGTTACGGCACCCAAACGGGCGCAACGGAATTTCACCCCCATATACTTAAAACAAATAAAAAGCCAGTCATTTCCTGTTGGTTTTCCTGACCTCATTAACTTGGCACCTCTCCAAGAGCAGGAGCTGGGGATTCACAAGCAGCGTCCAAAGTACCTTGTAACTACCCCCAACAATTAGCCTCTAACTGATCTCAGTAAGTGTTTATTTAGATTGCTTCCCCACAGGGAGTACCTCAACTATGGCCTTAAAGAATAAGTCAAATTAAACACATACTAAGAGCAAAACATCACAATGGGTTCAATTTTCCCCAGTGATTTGCCCCGTTTTTTTGGCGCGTGCCGCTTTTTTTGGTCTAAATTTTAAAAATCCAAGTTTCCCCAAAGATTGTGCGCCAGCGTAACTCAGTTAGTTATGATTTTTTTAGGTTCGTTTTGTTTTGCTGTGCTAGTTTTTCACAATTATGCGAGTTTGGCCAACTTACAATTCTCCTAGGATGGCGTATGTGACCACTCCTAAAAAACCTTCTGGGCACTTAAGAAAAACCAGCCCAAATCAAAAAAAATCGGCGTAGCAAGGCGCCATTGTTTTTACGCGAAGTTCTGGAGGGAGTCAAGAACACATAAATATGCATCATCAAGCTTAAATTTTTCCAACTGAAAACGCAGAAAATGGAACTTTCATGCAATTCTTTAAGCTTGGATTTATTTTTTTTTTTAAAGTGCCATGTCACCACCGAACCAGGCTTGCGGGTCGATGCGTCGGCCAGCAGAATCAGTCCCTCGCCTGGACACAGGGGCTCAGCTTGAAAAGAAGCACGGTGGTAGAGGGGTGTGTGGAAGCCGAACTGAAGGGATGAGAACCTTTACACTATGCAGCAAGCAGCATCAAATTAAGCCCAGGGCATGGGAGGGGGGGGGGGGGGGCGGGGGGTTCCGATCTAAGCAAACCCATTGCACATGCTCAGACCTGGGTGTGGTCCATTCTAGGGCGTCAACCTTGGTGAGAGAGACAACAAAGAAGCTTGTCCTGCCTGCCATTTTGAGCTTCTTGCAAAGGTACAATTTAATCATGGGGGCAATACTGACAATGCCATACCTCATGCAAGCCTTCTGCATGATGGTGCTGCGGAGGAGACAATTGATTTGATGTCATCGCATGAGGAACCTCAGAGTATGCAGGATGATGGGCAGGAGGCCTTACCCAAGTCGGGTATATTGAGACAGGCGTTCATACCTGCACCTGAGTGATGCAGACTGCGTCAGAAGGCTGCGTTTCCGCAAAGAAGTTGTAACTGAGATTTGAGAGTTAGTAAAAGCAGACATGCAACCTAGAAGCTTCAGGAGGACTGCTTTGCCAGTTGAAGTGAAGGTTACAGTTGCACTTTCATTCTATGCATCTGGATCGTTCCAGGCCACAACTGGGGATGCGTACGCCATTTCTCAACATGCAACACATATCTGCATTTGGCAGGTGACTGCTGCACTATATGCCTGGAGGAATGACGACATAAAGTTCTCCATTACCGCCCAGGCAATGCGTGACAGGGCTGAGGGCTTCTCCAGGATTGCTGGCTTCCCAAAGGCACTGATTGTACCCCCATTTCCTTGCGAGCACCTTTGGAGGATTCCGAGATGTAAAGGAACAGAAAAGGCTTCCACTCCGTTAATGTGCAACTCGTGTGTGTCGACATGTATCGCATCATGTCATTTGATGCAAGATCCCCTGGGTGCACCCATGATGCGTTCATTCTACGTGAGAGCGTTATATCTGCCATGTGTCAGCAGCAGCCAGAAGGGCAGAGCTGGCTACTGGGAGACAAAGGGTACAACCTCGCCACCTGGCTCATGACCTTTTCTACACGTAACCCAGACAGAAGCTGACCGGGAATACAACATGTCGCACATTGCGATGCGCAGCATAATAGAAAGAACCATTGGCATCTTGAAATAGCATTTCCGATTCCTAGACCATTCCAAGGCTACTTGCAATACTTCCTTGAGATTGTCGGTCAATTCACTGTTGTGTGCTGCATGCAGCATAAGTTAGCCATCATGAGGCAGCAGCAGCTGGTAGTAGAAAACCCACCTGAGGTGAGAGTGGCTAATGATGAGGAGGAAGATACAGATGTCGAGGAGGAGGAGGACGAGGACAAGGAAGCCATGCAACTACCTGAACCCGGAGCACGACGGCGGAGGAAGGCGGGCCTTCGTGCCCCTTTAACAATTGCTCGCGCCTTCCGCCAGCAGCTCATCCGTGAACACTTTGCTGCCTGAAGGCTCAGCGGCAACTATTCCAAATGGACCATGTTTACTGTTTGGACCTGTTCCGTGATGCTGTGTTGTATTAATGAACAAATAATGGAAATGATTCAGTTATAATTTAAAATACATTTTATTCAAAAGTTTAACATTTGTTTGTACTTAACTTAAATAAAAATATTGTTGTATCAAACTTTAAAGTTTTCAATTAAGATCACTTACAAATTTTATCACTTAAAAGCTTTAAGATCACTTACAAACTTTTAAACTTGTAAATTTACATAACTTACAAAAAACTTTTAATTTGAGAACAGTTAAAACAGCAACAACAATAATAACAACAGAAGCAAAGAAAGGCTGCACCCATCTCTCCTCCATCTTATTCTAAAACCGCCCGCTGCGCTTGGTCTTGTTGACTCCACCTCTGCCCGCAGGTGGTGGCGCAGCGTTTCTCGGGTTGGTACCAAGCTTATTCTTTCGAATATCTCCGGTAATGCGCACTTTTTGATTTGGGGAGGGGGGGTAGGCAGCCAGTAATATGGAAGGTTCGGCTTGGGCCTCTTCAGAGGTTGTTCTGCGAATTGGAGTGGGAGTGGCAGTAGATTCTGTCAATGATGACGGGATATGGGCGTGTTCCCTTATTGCAGCAGCTAACTCCGACATTCCCTCCCTCATGTGCCCCGACAGTGTCAACTACCTGCAACATTCCCTCCCTCATGTGCACCGACATTGTATCTGCTGCCTGAGACATTTCCTCCTTCATGTTCCCGGACAGTGTTCCCATTTCTCGTGAGACTGTTGTTACTTCTCCTAACAGTCCAGAGACATCATCACCCACCTCACTGATGGTGTCCAGAAGTGATCGCGTAATTGCTCTCTGCACTCATTGTCATCATCTGAATCACATCTGTTAGATCCTGCACCTCAGGAGAGCGCTGTCGAGCTCTCCTTCCCCTCCTCCCCCTGGGTGTGGCTCGCTGCATCCCACAGGGACTCGCAGCCTCGGATGGTGGGGCCCTGGGTGTGCTTCGCTACATCCCACTGGGACCCGCAGCCTCGGAGGGTGGGGCCCTGGGCGTGCCTCGCTGCATCCCACTGGGACCCGCAGCCTCGGATTGTGGGGCCCTGGGTGTGCCTTACTGCATTCGACTAGGACCCACAGCCTCGGAGGGTGGGGCCCTGGGTGTGCCTCGCTGCATCCCACTGGGACCCGCAGCCTCGGATTGTGGGACACCATGGAATGTCCCAACACTTCAATGTCCCACCACTCAGGAAAGGGCCTAGCACCTCAAAGGGCGGCACCTGAACCTCCTCCAGAGTGAATATAACAGTGGGGGCTTCATCCATCTCCTCCCCCTCACCCCCATGCTCTTGGTCTGGAAGGTGGGAATGGAAGATGTTCTCTTCTTCAGGCTCATCCACGTCTTAATCTTCTTCTGCATCGTCAGGGTTGGCCTCAAGTTCTGCAAAATATAACAGAACAGTCAAATGGTTAGCAGCAGAGGAGGGGGCAGGGTGGGTGGCATGAGTAGGCTCACACAGCACAGGCAACAGGCTCATTGGAAGGACCACGATGAATGATAGCACATTGCATCAACCGAAGCGTAGCTGACGGAAACATCCCCATGAACCGAAGCATGGCTAGCTCGCGCGGTACTTAACATTTAGCAAAGTCAGGCTGTGGAATTTGCAGGACTTGCCCTCTCCCTCGAGTGTGGGCCCAGCTTGTGCAGTGGTGGTTGCTTTTCTCCAGGCAGGACCCATCATAGCAGCGACCCTCTCTTACAAGGGTATCAGTGGGTGCAGATTTGCCGGGCCTCCTCCTGTTCGAGTTCTTTCCTGTTTGTTGTGTGCCATCTTCCTATGCAAAGATGAAAACATAACTTTTTAGGGAGGGTGTCTTTCTGCTGGGTGGGACATATACAGCTGGTCACATTTACAATTGCAATTCCATTGCATAAATGAAAATATTACTTACACAAATTGCTTGACCAAGGTCCTGCCACTTCTTTTTGCATTGGCCTCCATACTTCGGGGTGGTCACCATTGCACAGTAATCTTCTACAAGTTGGTTCCAGAATTTCTTCATTTCTTTTGGTGAAACTTCTGTGTGACCTCTGCTGGTGTCAAGCTCGTACCATCTGGCCTCAATTACAGTAACTAGTGCCTCCACTTTATCCTGTCAAAAATTCTTGGTCCTTGAGCCACGTTGCATCTTGTATTGCAGCTCCGATTTTTCCAATGAGAATTAAAGTTCTCACACACAACTGGCTCTTTAAAAATGGCTGAATGCAGACCGGGAGCTGTACTGGACATGCGCGCCCATAGCAATCACGTCAAAAACGTCCTTTCTTTCCGCGCATGCACAGAAGGGGGGGGGAGGCATCGTTTTTTTCAGCACAGACATTAGGTTCCACCCACCGAAGTTACAGGACAGGTTGCACGATGCCAATTTCAAAAAATAGAACGGGGAAACTTGGTACTTTTTTTTGGAGTAGTTGGGGGTCAGAAAAAAAAAGGGAGTAACTCTGGCAATATGCCAAAAAACGGCATTGAGGAAAATTGAGCCCAATGATTCTCCAGGCGCCAGACTAACTCATCGGAATCGAGGAAGACTTGCTTCCACTCCCAAAGTGAGTTCTTTGATGGCTGAACAGTCCGATACGAGAGCCACAGACCCTGTCACAGGTGGGATAGACAGTCATCGAGGGAAGGGGTCAGTGGGGCCGGCTTGCCGCGTGCTCCTTCCGCTGCCTGCGCTTGGCCTCTTCACATTCTTTGCGTTGAGACTCGAAGAGCTCAACGCCCTCCCGGATGCACTTTCTCCACCTCGGGCGGTCTTCGGCCAAGGTCTGTAATGGATCCGTTGGCAAGGATCACCCAGGTGTCAGTGGTGATGTCGCACTTTACCAGGGAGGCTTTGAGGGTTTCCTTATAACGTTTCCGCTGTCCTCCTTTGGCTTGTTTACCACGAAGGAGCTCCGCATAAAGCATTTGCTTCGGAAGTCTTGTATCTGGCATGCGAACTATGTGGCCTGCTCAGCGAAGCTGATCAAGTGTGGTCAGTGCTTCAATACTGGGGATGTTAGCCTGGTCGAGGACACTGATGTTGGTGCGCCTGTCCTCCCAGGAGATTTGATCTTAAAAATATTTGACACTGTCAACCGTGAGGGTCTATGGAGCGTCCTCCTCTGTTTCGGGTGCCCCCCAAAGTTTATCAACATCCTTCGCCTGCCTCACGATGACATGCAGGCCGTGATCCTTACCAACGGATCCATTACAGACCCAATTCACGTCCAGACCGGGGTCAAACAGGGCTGCGTCATCGTTGCAACCCTTTTCTCAATCTTCCTCGCTGCCATGCTCCACCTCACAATTAACAAGCTCCCCGCTGGAGTGGAACTAAACTACAGAACCAGTGGGAAGCTGTTTAACCTACGCCGCCTCCAGGCTAGGTCCAAGATCACACCAACCTCTGTCATTGAGCTGCAGTATGCGGACAATGCCTGCGTCTGCGCAAGGAGACTAACTATGAGCAACACTATGGACAATCAGCAAGCTGTATTGAATTTCCATTTCCAATATGCTGCTAAGAACATCTTGAACCAAATCATAATAACTTTATACATTTCTCTTGTCAGCTCATTCCCTATCTTTTTGTCTCAAAGCAGTTTCAAAATCCAATCTCACTTTGTTTAAAATGCTTTTGTTAAGTGCTTTCTGTTTTTATTCAGAATGAACTGCAGAATGATTAATAAACTTGGCTAGTTCTAGCTGCAGTTTATAGAAATTCTGATCCAAGAAAATTTTTGCAAACTAATTATGCATTTATTAGATTCAATCAATCAGGAATTCTGGTATTCAGTAACAATCAAAAATGCTAACATTACATTAGGGGGAAATACAAAAACGAATAGTCCCGATGGAATTACCATCCAAATTCCAACAATTTATACTCAGCTTTAAGAAGTTAAAAACAACAAAGAAAATTGATGCCATTGGTTGAAAAAAACCTAACTTATTGAACCCACATCAGTGTCACCTTCTTTCAGAAAACTGAAAGTGATAGTGTCTTAAGGCACAATGTTAGAATACAGTAGGAGTAGCCCTGCACTGTGTCTCACGAGTTCAATATTTGGCCTGGGCGATCTTGGCATTATGCTCCAGAAGCAATGAGAAAAAATGTTGTGTGTATGGTCACCCAGCACCTAGGGGAACATAAAGTCGATAAACACAATGGGTAAATAAATTGGTTTAAATAAAAAAGAAACTTACATTTTTATAGCACCTTTCACGACCTCAGGTCGCCCCAAAGCACTTCACAGCCAATTACGTACTTTCAAAGTGAGGTCACCTAGTCACCATTGTAGCATAGGAAACACAGCAACCAATTTGCGCACAACAAGTTCCCACAAACAGCAATGCGATAATGACCAGATATGCCGCTTCAGTGATCTTGGTTGAGGGCTAAGTGTTGGCCAGGAGACTAGGGAGAACTCCCCTGTTCTTCTTTGAAATTGGATCTTTTACTTTCACTTGTGGGGGCAGACGTGCACTCGGTTTATCGTCTCATCCGAAAGACGGCACCTTCAACAGTGCAGCACTCGCTCAGCACTGCACTGGAGTGTTAACCTAGATTTTGTGCTCAGGTCTCTGAAGTGGGATTCCAAACAGTAACGTGAGAAACTATTTTTTTTAAATCATTGCACAATACAAAATGTCACCTGCATTAAACTTTGTTAAATAATGTAATAATTCTGTACAGTAGATTATTTCTGTGCTCAGCATAATCTGTTCATCTCGGGCTTTGAAATCAAGCAGCTGCTACACTATTTTACACAACACCAATTTCAAAAAAGCAAATTGTACAAATGTATACTTTCCCCATAAACTGTTGGGTGGAATCAAATCCATCACTCAATTGTGGAGATCGATAATTCAAGGATATAGATCTCTGAGCATAATGAAAGAATGCACTAGTTTACTTCAGAACAACCTTATCTGAAACTAGCAATAAAGTTAGTTTGCAAAGTGATTAACAAACTACTGTATGATCAGAATTTAAACAACAATCTCCTCAATCTAACGCTTTTGGACCAATGTTTCCTGTAAGCTGCACTTTGTTCTGTGTGGTCTTTTTCTTTTAATGCGCGGTCTCTTTAAATTTCTGTGCATGCGCGATATTTACAATATAAAAGCCAGGGAGCGGCCTGCACGGGACCTTTCAGATTACTGCGCAGTTGCGCCGATGCACCTCAACGAGAACATTGTTTTGTATGCATTTCAATTTCAGATACCAAGCATTATTTATGACTCTCAGATTAACAAAGAGCATTTAAAACATCCTCTCTATTAACTTGCCCGTCACTAAAACTCATTGCATATGATTCCCAACAGGAGGATTATTAAAAATTGCAGAAGGAGCATTTTCTATAAGTATCAGAAAACGGGAGGGAAACATTTTAATAATTGTGAAAAATCACAACAGAGTGTAGTTCAATTAATATCATTTTACACTCAAACTTTGTTAATATAAACTCTGATTTCTGAAAACTGAATTTCTGCCTCTGTTTGCACAATATTCTGATCTACAAAAACACCACCAGGTCCATACAGCAAAATGCTTCAAATTCCATTATCTATTTCATAACAATTCAATTGTAACAGCTGAGTTAGCGTTTTCTGCAAACTAAGTAACCCGAGCAAAATCTAATCAAGTGACGGAGATAAAACTTGCTGAACTTACAGCACAATCCTATCAAAAACATAGTCAACTCATTACTTTCCACTGTCATACGGCAAGCAGCAATAAATCAATACAGAAAAGCGTGTACGCTGTTCCTGGTGCGATAAGGATTCATATTATAGAAAGAGGAGGTTGATTTGTTAATAACACATAATAGCAACCATTCATACCATGCATTAAATCACATATTTCAGTTTCCATTTAATACAGCCAAGACAAAATTGGATTTTTTTTTCAGTTCTCTCTGTAATTCTCGCATCCATCATTTATTATTAAAGGGGTCAAACCACAGCTGGACAACAGGCTTTTATGAAAAACTATAAATATAAAATATTAGCCTTATCCACATACCAGCGAACGTTTTCTCTTCTAATAATTATAAAATGAGAAGAGATTTGTTGAGTTCAGTTTTCCTGAGGCATCATCAGTATTTACTTCTAAGCAAGTAAACACCAATGAAAAAAATCCAGGCTGATCAGTCCTTTTAATAAAATGTACTTTGAATCTAATTTTCAAAATTCAAAGATATTAATAACATAAATTGTCCTTATTTATGATCTATATTGATGTAAAGTGTCTGTTTTTCCACAGAATGCATTTCACTGATGTCAGGTGTCTTGCGCGATTACTCTTTACGTCATTCCATACTGCAAAGTTATACCTCATCACAGCACAAACACTGCTTTATTTAAAAATATTTATTTTAATTCTTTTTTTCTGGTCTCTATATATTATATTTTTTTTAAATGTCAATGCATTATGGAGTTTTAAACACTGATGTAAATATCACTTCAATGCTGAATATTAACTAATGGCAATATTTCTCAGCACTGTAATACGACTGTAAAAGCCAAATAATAGCCAGAGCTAATGACAAGTTTGTTAATGACTTTCCATTAGGCTTGCAACTTGGGACCAATAATGGAAATATTAATTATCCCACAGTACTGAGGTTGTTATTTGTCGAACAATTAGTTTAACACTCTGAGTAAATCTAATTTTAATTAGCGTACGCCAACATGTTTCTTTCTCTTTCTCTGAAAATGATGCCACTGCAGAAGTTGAACACAACAAAACTATGTTTTCCAGTGAACCTGCACTTCTGCATTTTTGCTCCTTTAACAGTGAGCAATACAGATTTACAAAAAGCACATCCTGCAAATCAACTGAAATATGCAAGAGAATTCAGTACCCAAAATGTTTTTATCATTTGAAGCCTTCCTGCCTGGCTATACCTTCCACTTGATCTGCCCAGACCGTCATGGGCGGTGTGGCTCTTATCACCAAATCACACCTTGGCCATAATACAGTATAGTTCAATTAATATCATTTTACACTCAAACTTTGTTAATATAAACTCGGATTTCTGAAAACTGAATTGCTGCCTCTGCTGGCACAATTCACTTACAACTGCACTTTCAAATTCCCAGCTGTCCAGCCTTTGGCCCTCCATTCACAACATTTCTTCAATTACCGATCTACTCAACCACAACCTCACTTCCAACTTTGATGCCCTAGTTCCCATTAAAACCATTACTATCTCTCACCCCGGTCATTTCCCCTGGTACGGGCCTCATCTCCACTTCCTAACATCCAAGGGATGCAGACTTGAACGTATATGGCTGACAATTGGTTTAGACATTCGTCGCCACATCTGGCTTGACCAGTTAAAGCACTATCGGATCCGGCTCTCGTCTGCCAAAACAGCTCCCTATTCCAGGATCATTGTGGAATGCGAAGATAACCCCTGGCCTCTATTCTTTACTGCAAACCATCTTCTTAAACCCCTCATGGATTTCTTTGTCACCAAGATTGAGTACAACCATTCAGTTGCGTCTGACCCTGCCCTCCCTTCCCCTCGCCAACCAGCCCAAACTTGCTCTGAGATTCCCTCCTGCCCGAGCCCTGAACTCACACAGTTCTCTAATTTCTCTCCTATCTCCCCTCATGCCCTCTCCAAGCTCATTTTGTCCATGAGACCCACTTCCTTCTCCCTTGACCCTACTCCCACTAAACTGCTGACCACACAATTTCCCTTTCTGGCCCCCATGTTAGCCGATATTGTTAATGGTTCTCTTTCCTCAGATACTGTCCCTCTCCTTTAAAGCTACTATCATCACCCCTCTTAAAAATACACCTTTGACCCTTCCGTCTTGCAAATTATCGCCCCATCTCCAACCTCCCTTTCCTCTCCAAAGTCCTTCAATGTGCTGTCGTCTCCCAAATCCGTACCCATCTTTTCTGGAACTCTGTATTTGAACCCCTCCAATCAGATTTCTGCCCCTGCCACAGTATCAAAATGGCTCTTATCAAAGATATCCTACGGGACAGTGACAAAGGTAACCATCCCTCCTCGTCCTTCTCGACTTATCTCCAGACTTTGACACGGTTGACCACACCACACTCCAACGCCTCTCCAGTGTCGTCCAGTGTCGTCTGGGACTGCACTCACCTGGTAACATTCTTAACTATCCAGTTGTAGCCAGAGAATCACCTGCAATGGCTTCTCTTCCCGTTCCAGCACCGTTACCTTTGGTATCTCACAAGGATCTATCTTGGCCCCCTTCAATTTCACATCTACATTCTGCCCTTGGCGACATCATCCGAAAACACAGCAATAAGTTCCACATGTACATTGATGTCATGTATGTACTTTTGGGATCACTAGCCACTAGATGGCGTCACTGTTGGAGGCAATTGGGCTGCACGCACGTATGCAGCCATTTTGTATATTAGTCACTTTGAGCCTTAATAAAGCAGAGCCAAGATCATATCTCTTGGCGTTAAACAGTACTCAGTCTAACAGTTATTGCATACACAACATTTGGCTACAAGGCAACAAGAACCTTTGCATGCAAAAAGGAACACAATTGGACTGTCGGAGCGTTTTGTGGAAGGAGAAGATTAGGCAGACTTTGTGAGCCTTTGTGGTCAACGAAATGGAGGAGGTCAGCGACGCAGATCGGCGCTGCGCGGTGTTCCTCACGGTTTGCGGTCCAAAAATTTATGGTCTGATAAAGAATCTACCCCTGCCTGTGAGTCCAACAGAGAAGACATATGAAGAATTGTGTACACTGGTACTGGAGCACCTTAAGCCAGACGAAGCCATCATCATCTTGAGATACAGATTTTACACGCACGTTCGCTCAGAGGGCCAGAATGCAGCGGAATTCGTTGCTGACCTGAGATGTCTAGCAGGACTGTGTAAGTTCGCGGCTGTGTTGGGAGACATGCTGCGGGACTTCTTTGTAACCGGCATCAACCACGAGGTGACCCTGCGTAAACTACTGGCGGTGGAGACGTTGGACTTGAACAGGGCCATCACGATCACTCAGTCATGCATGACGACGGATAGAAGTCTAAAGCAGATATCAGTGAAAAATCGAAACTCGGCAAGTACTATAAATATGATTGATTCGGCGTTCGGTAGAGCGACACATGGCACGGCCTACCCGACTACATACGCGAAACTTGTGGCTGCCCAAAGTCCGCCAGCGGGAATGTGTCCGATTTCTCCGTGTTGGCATTGCGGGGGAAATCACCGGCACCCAGCAGTGCCGATTTAAGCAATATAGTTGCAAAGGCTGTCTGAGAGTGAGGCATCTCCATCGCAAGTGTCCGCAGCTGAGCAAGTGTGTTGAGACACACCACATGGAGGATGATGGTCAGACTAGCGTGGATCTGGATACGCAATCCGAGATACCAGAGGAGGAAGTGTATGGACTGTATCCGTTCCTAACTAAGAGCAAATCGATAATGATCATCGTGAAATTTAATGGGGCGCCGGCATCGATGGAACTGGACATGGGGGCGAATCAATCGATAATGAGTCAGAGGGCATTCGACAAGCTGTGGGATACTAAGGCTGTAATGTCCAGGCTGAGTCCAGTCAATGCCAAGTTGCGCACGTACACCAAAGAACTCATAATGGTGATTGGCAGTGCCACAATTAAAGTGTCGTATGATGGTGCGGTTCACGAGTTACCGCTATGGATTGTCCCCGGCAATGGCCCAACGCTGTTCGGCAGGAACTGGCTTGAAAAAATCAGATGCAATTGGAACGACATCAAGGCGATGTCGTCGGAGAAAGATACATGTGCCCAAGTACTGAGTAAGTTCCCCTCGCTGTTCAAACCAGGCATCGGCAACTTCACGAGAGCCAAGGTACAGATCCACGTGGACTCGGATACAAGACCCGTCCATCATAAAGCTCGGGCAGTTCTGTATATGATGAGGGAGAAGGTCGAAATCGAACTGGACAGACTCCAGTGTGAAGGGATCATATCACCGGTTGAATTTAATGAATGGGCCAGCCCCATTGTTCCTGTGCTGAAAAGTGATGGCACAGTCAGAATTTGTGGAGAATACAAGGCTATGATCAACAGGGTTTGAAAACAGGATCAGTACCCGTTAGCAAAGGCTGATGACTTGTTTGCAGCACCAGCCAGGTGGAAGTCGTTCACCAAACTGGACTTGACGTCGGCCTACATGACACAGGAACTGGTCGATATGTTGAAGAGACTTACGTGCATTAACACACGTAAAGGATTGTTTATTTATCACAGGTGCCCCTTTGGAATTCGCTCGGCTGCAGCAATATTTCAGAGGAACATTGAGAGTCTACTGAAGTCCGTTCCCAGAACCGTCGTGTTCCAAGATGACATCCTGATCACAGGTCGTGACTCCGAGGAACATCTGAACAACCTGGAAGAGGTTCGACATCGTCTGGACAAAGTGGGACTCAGGCTGAAACGCTCGAAGTGCGTCTTCATGGCACCAGAGGTCGAATTCCTGGGGAGGAAAATTGCTGCTGACGGCATCAGGTCCACAGACACGAAAACCAAGGCCATCAAGAATGCACCCAAGCCGCAGAATGTGATGGAGCTGCATTCATTCCTGGGTCTACTCAACTACTTCGATAACTTCCTACCTAAATTCAGCACCTTATTCGAACCATTGCACATGCTGCTAAGAAAAGGCGACAACTGGGTGTGGGGTGTGTCTCAAGACAGAGCTTTTGAAAAAGCCACTAATCTGCTTTGCTCTAACAAGCTGCTGGTACATTATGACCCATGTAAACGTTTAGTATTGGCCTGTGATGCTCCGTCATATGGAATTGGTTGCGTACTCCAACAAGCTAATGAGTCGGGTAAACTTCAACCAGTCGCATATGCTTCAAAAGGTTTGTTTAAAGTGGAAAGAGCCTACACAGCATGGTAGAGAAAGAAGCACTAGCCTGTGTGTATGGGATTAAAAAGATGCATCAGTACCTGTTTGGTCTTCGGTTTGAACTGGAGACAGATCACAAGCCGCTCATTTCACTGTTCTCTGAAAACAAAGGTATCAATACCAATGCTTCATCCCGCATCCAGAGGTGGGTACTGACATTATCCGCTTATGATTATGTCATTCGCCATAGACCTGGCACCGAGAATTGTGCCGACGCTTTGAGCCGTCTGCCGTTGCCCACGGAGGTGGAAATGCCACAACCTGTTAGTTATGGATGCTTTTGAGAGTGAAGGAACCCTTGTCACGGCTCACCAAGTTAAGACCTGGACCAGCCAGGACCCGATTTTATCGGTGGTGAAGAGTTGCATTCTCAAAGGTGATTGGTCTGCCATACCCAAGCAAATGTGCGAGGAGACCAAACCTTATATTCATCGCAAAGACAAACTGTCCATTCAGTCGAATTGTATACTGTGGAGAAATCGTGTTGTTATGCCCAAGAAAGGGAGAGAGAAATTTGTACTTGAGCTACATAACACACATCCCGGCATTGTATTGATGAAAGCCATCGCCAGGTCTCATGTATGGTGGCCGAGAATTGACTCTGAGCTGGAATCATGTGTGCATCAGTGCAACACTTGCATGCAACTCAGCAAAGCACCAGCGGAATCATCGCTGAGTCTGTGGTCGTGGCCGTCCAAACCATGGTCCATGATTCACATAGACTTTGCAGGTCCCTTCCTGGGGAAGATGCTTTTAGTTGTGGGGGATGCATATTCGAAGTGGATAGAGTGTATAATCATGTCATCCGGCACATCCACAGCTACCATTGAGAATCTTAGTGTCATGTTCGCGACACATGGTCTGTCTGACATCATTGTTAGTGACAACGGATCATGCTTCACCAGTCAGGAGTTTCAAGAGTTCATGAAACTCAATGGTATCAAATATATAAGGTCAGCACCGTTCAAACCTGCATCCAATGGGCAAGCAGAACGTGCTGTCCAAATCATAAAGCAGAGTATGAAGCGAGTAACCCAAGGGTCACTGCAGACCCGCCTGTCATGCATACTGCTGAGTTACAGGACAAGACCACACACGCTTACCGGGGTCTCGCCTGCTGAACTAATGATGAAGAGAGGTCTTAAGATCAAGCTATCTCTTGTACACCCTGACTTGAATAATCATGTTGAATATAGAAGACAAAGTCAGCAAGGGTATCACGATCGCGCAGCTGTGTCACGCGATATTTCCGTAAATGATCCTGTATATGTTCTGAATTATGGTCAGGGTCCCAAGTGGATCGCTGGTACTATCATGGCCAAGGAGGGCAACAGAGAATTTATTGTCAAGCACAAAAATGGGCAAATATGCAGGAAACATATGGATCAGACAAAGCTGCGGCACACAGATGAACCGGAACAGTCAGAGGAAGAGACAATCGACAACCAACCAACCTACCCCCAATCATCAGAGGATTCAGTGATCATCAAGGATTCGTGACTTTCAATCACTGACATATTCAATGAAAATGGCCATTGCCACTCCCACCAGGTCAGACACCCAGCCACCAGTCATAACAGACTCTGAACACTCACCCAAGGCTGGAATTGAACTGAGACAGTCAACCTGGGAGCGTAAAACACCGGACTGTCTCAATTTGCAAAAGACTGTGTTAATATCTCAGAGGGGCATATTGTCACGTATGTACTTTTGGAATCACTAGCCACTAGATGGCGTCACTGTTGGAGGCCATGCACGTGTGTGCAGCCCAAGTATAAAAGACCAGCCATTTTGTATATTAGTCACTTTGGGCCTTAATAAAGCAGAGCCATGGTCATACCTCTTGGAGTTAAACAGTACTTAGTCCAACAGTTATTGCATACACAATAATTGACGACACCCAGCTGTACCTCACCACCACCTTTCTCGACTCCTCCACTGTCTCAAATTGTTTGACTGCTTCTCCAATATCTAGTACTGGATAAGCAGAAATTTTCTCCAACTAAATATTGGGAAGACAGAAGCTATTGTCTGTGGTCCCCACCACAAACTCCATTCCCTAGCCATCAACTCCATCCCTCTCTCTGGCAACTGTCTGAGGCTAAACCAGACAGTTTGCAACCTTGGTGATGTCTTTAACCCCAAGATGAACTTCCGACCACATATCCGCATCATCATTACGACTGCCTGTTTCCACCTCCGAACATCGTCCGACTCTGCCCCGGTCTCAGCTCATCTGCTGCTGAAACCCTCATCCATGCCTTTGTTACCTCTAGATTTAATTACTTTAATGCATTCCTGGCTAACCTCCCATCTTCCATAAGCTTACAGTCATCCAAAACTCTGCTGCCTGTGTCCTAACTTATACCAAGTTTAATTCACCCATCAACCGTGTGTTCACTGGCTCCTGGTTAAGCAACCCTTTATTTTAAAATTCTCATCCTTGTTTTCAGATCCCTCCATGGTCTCACCCCTCCCTATCTCTGTAGCCTCCTCTAGCACCACAACCCTCAGATATCTGCGCTCCTCCAATTCTGGTCTCTTGCGCATCCCTGATTTTAATCACTCCACCATTGGCAGCCCTGCGTTCAGCTACCTAGGCCCAAGCTCTGGAATTCCCTCCCTAAACCTCTCCGCCTCTCTAACTCTCTTTCCTCCTTTAAGATGCTCCTTAAAACTTACCTCTTTGACCAAGCTTCTGTCCTAATATCTCATGTAGTTCGATGTCAAATTTTGTTTGATAACGCTCCTGTGAAGAGTCTAGAGACATTTTACTACATTAAAAGCACTATATAAATGCAAGTTGTTGTTATCGTTAAGGCAACAACTGGTCTTGCCATAATTGTAATAAGAATTTAAGCAACAGTAAAGTTAGATCCAGATTTGAATTGAAACAGACAGCAGTTCTAAAAAATGTATATTGGACAGACTTATATTTGGCTAATTAATATTTTTAAACTGAAAAAAGAATTTTAATTAATAAAACATAAGTAAAACTGCAAAGCAGACCCAGAAACATCAAAAATTGAACTGATCAAAGATGAGGACTAACCTCTTCACCCACCATCCAGGACAGAAATTATTTGTGCCAGGAGACTTGCATTATCTGGGTGCAAACCAATTAAATGGCTTAAAAGATGACGGAATTTTGGGCATAAGCAAGTTATCACGTAATTATAATATATCCAACTCTCCTTGATCAATTACAGCTGTCCATCAAACCCTCCACCTACATGAATCGCCACCACACAATTGGCCAAGCCCCCAACTCTCAAGTGTGTGTTCGAAGATCATTGCGACCAGATTTTTAGGCGGAGCAAAGAAAGTAATTGTTCTGGTGTTCTTTTGCAATTTTTTGAGCGTTAAAAAAAAATGTATCCTCACTGAGACCTGCTTTGTATTTTCTATTTCCTTTCATGCATTTTTATGGCACAAGTATAAGTCACACTAAAATTGAAAAGCTTCCCCAATTGCAGGCTCCTAAACATGCTGTGCATGAATGATGCTTAAACGAGTTGAAACTTAATTTTCATACTTGAAGAAATATATGGTGTGGATTCAGTGTTTCCTTGGGCCCTGATTGTTTATGCTGACTTCCACCCATTTTAAGTTCGGGCGTATTCTAATGAGATTGGAAATATACTTGGGTACAACTTGACATCGGCAAAATAGGCACAGCTTCAGGTGCAATTTCGGGTGCAACTTGCGGGATGCGACCATGGAGCAAACTCCAGGCCATGCTTGGAGTGGCTACTGTTCACTGTTTCTACAGCATTGCTAAAGGGTTCTCTCTGTTAGTCAGTTATTAGAAATGTATCAGATAGACTCCTAACCAATAAACCGTCTTAAGATACACCTCCCTACAGAAGATACAAACACATGCTGATTTTAGTCGTTCATTCTATGCACACAATGATAGCACAACATGTAATGGATCTGATATCCCATTTCAGCTTCCTGCCTTTTTTCTGTTCCCTCAGTCCTTCTTCTCCTTCTCTATCTTTTCCTTCCTTTGAATGGAAACCTTATTTCTTCTACTCTTGTTAGATGGTTCTCAGGCCAGTCTTGCTCCTCCTTGCCCCTAAAAAATAATATAAACTTGCCTTTTTAGGACCTTTCTATCGCTAACGAAACTGGTTACTTTATGCCCAGAACACGCTCCGACCGGTTCTATCCTAAAGTGGCAATCGGTGGCCAATGTACATCATAGGACGCAATTTGCATATTAAATGGGGCCTACCAGCTAAACCAGGTAGCGCCTCAGCCGCTCAACTGACAGCCGCTCTGAAAGTGCCAGCTAGCCAATTGTCAGTATTAATTGCTGATGACCCCATTCGGAGGCCATTAACTCCGATTTCGGCAGGTTAAAATCGACCCCTAATAGTGTATATCTGATGTGAAAATTATCTTTTCTGCTCACTCATTACTTGGTTGCTTTTCTTCCTTGCTTAGTTTGACCAATAGCGAGTAAACAGTTGTTTTCTTCTCAATGATACTGGTCTAAAGCTTAAAAAATGAAAGAGCTCTATAATCATTAAGTTACATCTCCACTGACCGATAAGGATAAACTCTGGTCCCATTAGTATGGAATAGACTCTAACTTGTAGCAGTAGAAAAGATACTAATAGCATACCACACCACTGGTATGATTCTAGGTAGGAGGAAAGGGCATTAGAGTAGATACCAATAGTTGAACAGCTAATCTATGTGCAATGCTATTCTGGTTTGAATCCTTCTGTGCTATGAATGACATGATGCTTTGTTAAAGTGTATATAGTCATGTGTAATATTGACAACAGCAACAACAGATGTTCCAATAAATTTAATGAGACTAACAACAATTATATCAGAACAGTATCACAATCTGTCTATCTCTTCACCCACTTCAATAAGCAGGTGGAAAAGAATATCCAATCTGAGCAGCTAATAAACACGTTTCAAAAATGGGCCTGGGTTCAGCCATAACTTAATGATGGGCTGCCGAGGACAGAGGGTCCAGGATCCGCCGAGGACAGAGGGTCCAGGATCCGCCGAGGACAGAGGGGTCCAGGATCCGCCGAGGACAGAGGGTCCAGGATCCGCCGAGGACAGAGGGTCCAGGATCCGCCGAGGACAGAGGGTCCAGGATCCGCCGAGGACAGAGGGGTCCAGGATCCGCCGAGGACAGAGGGGTCCAGGATCCGCCGAGGACAGAGGGTCCAGGATCCGCCGAGGACAGAGGGTCTAGGATCCGCCGAGGACAGAGGGTCCAGGATCCGCCGAGGACAGAGGGTCCAGGATCCGCCGAGGACAGAGGGGTCCAGGATCCGCCGAGGAGGAGATGTTCAGGATCCGCCGAGGACAGAGGGTCCAGGATCCGCCGAGGACAGAGGGGTCCAGGATCCGCCGAGGACAGAGGGGTCCAGGCCCCGCCAAGGAGGAGATGTTCAGGCGGGCCCCGTCATGGAGGAGATGTTCAGGCAGGCCCCACCATGGAGGAGGTGTTTGGGCGGGCCCCACCATGGAGGAGGTGTTTGGGCCGGCCGGCCCCGTTGCAGAGGTGGTGTTCGGGCCGGTCGGCGGCGAGGCCCCGGGGTAAGGGCAGCGGCGGCAAGGTAAGGGCAGCAGCGGCAAGCGGGGCGAGGTGAGTGGAGGCGAGGCCCAAGGTCGGGTAGCGGCAATGCCTCGAGGTTGACAGGGTCAGTGGGTCCGGATTCCGGAACATTTTACAGATTCCGGACAACCCTGCCACCAATCGGTCCGGAGTCCGGATTCAGGAACATTCCGGATATTCGACGCTGCACCTGCACTTTGAACCTATGAGGCTATGCACTCTTTGGCCGGAGTAATCCCAACCCTGCGAGTGCGGGTTTGGAGGCGGGAAGGTTGTCAAAATGGCCCTGATTGACAGCGGGTCGAGATTCCACTCTACACCCACCTCTGTGTGCGTTTCTCAACTGTCAGGTCTGCATGTGGATCGCAACCAATCAGTGGGCCAGTTAATTAAGGTACTTACCAGGTTTAATGCTATCCAAGAGGATTAACAGCAGGCACTTAACATTTTTTTTGATGGGTTTGCTGTCCCTCGAGGAACACGCCAGGTAAGTGGAATCAGTTTCTCAGTGACTCTATTGTTTTGACTAGCTGACAGCCGCAGAAGTGGTATAAAAGCTACCATTTCACGGCTATTCACTTTCCAATGTCAGAAGCTGAAGCCTTCAGGACTTGGAAGAAAAAATTGAGCTGTATGCAGAGTGTTTGCAGTGAACTCTCGATTCACTATCACCTCCAGATCGTTTGTCACTTCAACCTCATCTGCAATCTATTCCAGCAGCATCAGTGCCCTTGACAAAATCTCACTTTGGTCCTCAGAATATCACCACAATCAGCCTCAACATACCAGGCACACAAGCGTCACCAACACCACCAATCTTCTCCGCAAACTCCTGATGCTGCACAGGACACAGGGCATAAGCACCCGACCACATTGCTGCCCGGGAGGCCAGGGGCGGTCTCATCATGGCTATATTTACTTCACTTAACGTTGGGCACCCTGGTTGGCACCATTCCACACCAGCACCATAAAGCATCCCTGCAATGCCCAAGCTATTTCTTTCATACTCGTCACAATTGTGCAGGGTATCCTTGTGTCTGACCATTCACAACAACTCACTAAGCCACTTCCAAAGGTGCACACGAATCTGTCCAAGGACACAAAATCTTCAAAATAAAGATTTAAATGTTTCACAACACATTAGAAGAAACTCTACATGAACATTGGCTAAAAGACCCAAGTGATACCCTGTGTGCTGTTAGTTGGTATGATTGGACAAGGATGAGGGCGAGTGTGAGGGGTGGCTCATTAGATGGGGAAGTGATAATGCTGAGAGAGAGAGAGAGAGAGAGAGAGAGAGAGAGAGAGATGGGTGGAGTTGCAAGGTAAGCTGGTGTGAGTAAGGATGTGCAGGAGTAGGATAGGGAATGCAGAGTGATGTGCATGTGATGTGTGGCACAGCAAGATGAGGATGAGTGTGGCTTTGCAGTAACATTTCATGATCTACTGAAATAATTGAAAGGTATGTGCCACTGCAGCCAGGTCCTTCTGATGACATCCCTGCTTGTGCCCTCGTGTACAATATGCAATCAGGAAGGGTCCACTGGAAGGGAAGAGAACCTCCCTGCGTGCTGTGACTACCTCCATAAGCATCTGGAGGGAGTCATGGGAGAGCCTGGGTGCAGCCATGCACCTTTGTGCAATGTTTGCCAGTGTTTGCAGCATCTCAATGCTGTAGAACAATGACAGAAGAACTGTCAAAAAAAAGTTTGGCATAGTCCCTTGAAGTAAACCGGCTGATGACGCATCATCAGATGACGACATCAGACCCGCTTCCTGTTAACTGGCCGGGAACCACGCAGGGCGAACTTTACAAGGGAAGATTGCTGTGAGAGGGCCGGCTGGAGCCGGGAGCACGTTCCCCACACATAAGAACATAAGAAATAGGAGCAGGAGTAGGCCATACGGCCCCTCGAGCCTGCTCTGTCATTTAATATGATCATGGCTGATCCGATCATGGACTCGGGTCCATTTCCCTGCCGCTCTCCATAACCCCTTATTCCCTTGTCGTTTAAGAAACTGTCTATTTCTGTCTTAAATTTATTCAGTGTCCCGGCTTCCACAGCTCTCTGAGGCAGCGAATTACACAAATTTACAACCCTCCTCATTTCTCCTCATCTCAGTTTTAAATGGGCAGCCCCTTATTCTAAGATCATGCCCTCTTGTTCTAGTCTCCCTCATCAGTGGAAACAACCTCTCTGCATCCACCTTGTCGAGCCCCCTCATAATCTTTTACGTTTCGATAAGATCACCTCTCATTCTTCTGAATTCCAATGAGTAGAGGTCCAACCTACTCAACCTTTCCTCATAAGCCAACCCTCTCATCCCCGGAAACAACCTTGTGAACCTTCTCTGAACTGCCTCCAAAACAAGTTTATCCTTTCGTAAATATGGAAACCAAAACTGCATGCAGTATTCCAGGTGTGGCCTCACCAATACCCTGTACAACTGTAGCAAGACTTCCCTGCTTTTATATTCCATCCCCTTTGCAATAAAGGCCAAGATTCCATTGGTCTTCCTGATCACTTGCTGTACCTGCATACTAATCTTTTGTGTTTCATGCACAAGTATCCACAAGTCCCGCTGTACTGCTGCACTTTGCAATCTTTCTCCATTTAAATAATAACTTGCTCTTTGATTTTTTTTACTGCCAAAGTGCATGACCTCACACTTTCCAACATTATACTCCATCTGCCAAATTTTTGCCCACTCACTTAGTCTGCCTGTGTCCTTTTGCAGATTGTGTGTGTCCTCCTCACACATTGCTTTTCCTTCCATCTTTGTATCGTCAGCAAACTTGGCTACGTTACACTCAGTCCCTTCTTCCAAGTCATTAATATAGATTGTAAATAGTTGTGGTCTCAGCACTGATCCCTGCGGCACCCCCCCCCCATTAATTAGTGATTGCCAACCCGAGAATGAACCATTTATCCCTACTCTCTGTTTTCTGTTTGTTAACCAATCATCTAACCGTGCTAATATATTATCCCCAACCCTGTGAACTTTTATCTTGTGCGGTAACCTTTTATGTGGCACCTTGTCAAATGCCTTCTGGAAGTCCAAATACACCACATCCACTGGTTCCCCTTTATCCCCCCTGTTCGTTACATCCTCCAAGAATGCCGGCCACACCCGACTCACAGCTATTTTGTCTCCTTCTCTCCCTGTTCGCCATGGCTGTCTCCTCCTCCCTCCAGTCCCTATCTGCTTTCTGTGGCAGAGATAGCGTAAAGTGGGCTGTCTAAGCCCTGGCCCCAACATACTTTTCTTTTGACCAGTCTCCAGGATATACTTAGAAGGGTGCCCCATTGAATTTTCCCTCCCTTTGTTGAGAGATACGAGCATCCTCCCACCTTCCTTCATATCTCACCCTATCAAAATATCCTCTGTTCCTTTCTACCTCATGTAGTTATCTAGCTTCCACTTAAAATCATCTATGCTATTCACTTCAACCATTCCATGTGGTACAGCGTCATACCACTCTGAGTAAAGACGATAGTCTTGAATTCCTCAACAGATTTATTAGTGACTATCTTATATTTATGGCCCAAGTGCAAACATCTTCTCTACATCTACCCCATCGAACCCATGCATAATTTTAAAGACCTCTATCAGATCACCCCTCAGTCTTCTATTTTCTAGAGAAAAGAGCCGCAGCCTGTTCAGTCTTTCCTGACAGTTGTACCCTCTCAGTTCTGGGATCATCCTTCTACATTACTATTCCACTTTTTAACCAGTGCTTCTATATCCTTTTTGTAATATAGAGACCAGAGCCCCAAGTTTCCACATGATTTGCTCCTGATTTTTTAGGAGCAACTGGTGTAGAACGGAGTATCTTAGAAATCGGAATTCTCGTCATTTAGTTTGCTCCAGTTCTAGTCAGTTAGAACAGTTTCACTTTGGAACAAAATTTTTATTTCAAAAGGGGGCGTGTCCGGCCACTTACGCCTGTTTTCAAAGTTTAGGCAGTGAAAACTTACTCCAAACTAACTTAGAATGGAGTAAGTGAAGATTTTTGTACGCTCGAAAAAACCTAGAAAATCAGGCGTAGGGAATGGGGGGGGGGGTGGCGGTTTAAAGGGAAGTTTACAAACATTAAACACTTCAGTTTTACAAATAGCCATCATCAATAATAAATGATAAATACATCAATAAATCAACCAATAAATCAATCAAAAAAAATTAATAAGAAATATATTTTTTTTAAATCAATAAATAAAACATTTTCTACTTACCGACTGCAGCACCAGGAGCCCTCCAACAGCGTGCTGGGATGCCCCCCCCACCACAGTGTGTCTCTGTCAGTGTCTGTATCTCTCTGTCTGTCTGTGTGTGTTTCTGACAGTGAGGAGAGGGGGAGGAGGGGCGTAGAGGGAGAGGGGGGGGAGCAGAGGGAGGGAAGGGGGAGAAAGGGGAGGGATGTGGGAGAAGGGGGAGGGATGGGGAAGAAGGGGATAAAGGGGAGAAGGGGAGAAAGGAGATGGGGGGGAGGGAAAGGAGATGGAGGGGGGGAAAGGAGATGGGGGGAAATGAGATGGGTGGGGAAAGGAGATGGGGCGGGAAAGGAGATGGGGGGGAAAGGAGATGGAGTGGGTTGAAAGGAGATGGGGGGAGGGGGAAAGGAGATGGGGGGGAGGGGGAAAGGAGATGGGGGGGAGGGGGAAAGGAGATGGGGGGGAGGGGGAAAGGAGATGGGGGGAGGGGGAAAGGAGATGGGGGGGAGGGGGAAAGGAGATGGGGGGAGGGGGAAAGGAGAGATGGGGGGAGGGGGAAGAGAAGGGGGGGGAAAGGAGAAGGGGGGGGGAAAGGAGAAGGGGGGGGAAAGGAGAAGGGGGGGGGGAAAGGAGAAGGGGGAGGGAGGCTGAACAGGCAGGGCCCGAGACTTCGGCCAGGGCCCGTCCCCAGCACCAGATTTACAGGTAGGTGGCGTTGGGTCGGGTCGGGGAGGTGGTGGGAGGGAGGTCAGTTCGGTTCAGGTCGGGGGGAGGAAGGGAGAGGGAGGTCAGGTCGGGGGGGGGGGCGGGGAGCGGGAGTCGGGTCGGATCCAGTCCGGGGGGGGGGGGGGGGAGCGGGGGTCGGGTCGGGTCCGGGGGGGAAGCAGGAGTTGGGTCCGGGGGCGGCAGGGGAGCGGGAGTCGGGTCGGGAGGTGGGGGGGGGGGGGTCGGGTCCGGTCCAGGGGCGGGGGGGGGGGGAGCGGGAGTCGGGTCGGGTCTGGAGGCGGGAAGCGGGAGTCGAGTCAGGAGGAAGCAGGAGCTGGCCGTGGGAGGAGCCATATTCACGCAGCCCCAGTGAGGCCATTCGACCAGGGCTAGGGGCTGCGTGCTTCGGGCCCCTCCCACACAGTTTCGGGCGCCTGGAGCTACTGCACTTGCGCGCCCGCTGTAGCGCGCATGTGCAGAGGTCCCGGCACTGTTTTCAGCGCAAGGACCTGGCTCCGCCCCCTACAGCTCCTGCTGCGCTGCGCTGGGGAGGTGGAGAATCTGGAGGGTTTTTTTAGGCGCACTTTGTGGCGCGAAAAACGGGCGTCCAGGTCGGGACCGCGCCGTTCTAGGCGTGGCTCGAAACTTGGGCCCCAGGACTCTAAGCATGGACCAACCAAGGTTCTATACAATTTTAATGTAACATTGTTGCCTTTGAATTCTATTCCTCTAGCAATGAACCCTAGTGCTTGGTTTGCATTGTTAACATGTGTTGCTACTTTTAATGATTTGTAAATATGTACCTCTAGATCCCTGTATGCCTCTACCGCACTTAGATTCTTATTTTCCAAGGAGTAGGTGGTCTCCTTAGTTCTCCTACTAGAGTGCACCACCTCACACTTATTTATATTGAAATTAATTTGCCATTTGCACATCCATTCTGCAAGTTTATTAACGTCTTGTATTTTATTGCAGTCATGCTCTGTATTAACTATACTATATATGGATGATAACAGTCGAAGAGACGATATGCAATGAACAGGTAAGGCCAGGGTAGCCTTGAGGTAGAGTTCAGAGTGTATCCGGGATAGTTTCCTTGAACAGTACGTTGCGGAACCAACCAGGGACTGGTACTGTGCAATGAGACAGGATTAATAAATGATCTCGTAGTAAAAGATCCTCGAGGAATGAGTGACCAGATCATGGTTGAATTTCAAATTCAGTTGGAGGGCGAGAAAGTTGGTTCTCAAACCAGTGTCCTAAGTTTAAATAAAGGAGACTACAAAGGTATGAAGGTAGAGTTGGCTAAAGTGGACTGGGAAAATAGATTAAAGTATGGGACGGTTGATGAGCAGTGGCAGACATTTAAGGAGATATTTCGTAACTTGCAACAAAAATATATCCCAATGAGAAGGAAAGACTAAGAGAAGGGATAACCATACGTGGCTAACTAAGGAAATAAGGGATGGTATCAAATTGAAAACAAGGGCATACAATGTGGCCAAGACTACTGGGAGGCCAGAGGATTGCAAAACTTTTAAAAGCCAGCAAAGAACAGCAAACAAATGATAGAGAGGGCAGATAGATTATGAAAGTAAACTAGCACGAAATATAAAAACAGATAGTAAGAGTTTCTACAGGTTCATAAAAAGGAAAAGAGTGGCTAAAGCAAATGTTGGTCCCCCAGAGGATGAGACTGGGGAATTAATAATGGAGAACAAGGAAATGGCAGTGACGTTGAACAAATATTTTGTATCGGTCTTCACAGTAGAAGATATTAAAAACATCCCAAAAGTGGATAATCAAGGAGTTATAGGGAGGGAGGAACTTATTAATACAAGCACCATCACTAATGAAGTAGTACTCGGTAAAATAATGGAACTAAAGGCGGACAAGTCCATTGGACCTGATGGCTTACATCCTAAGGTCTTAAAAGAAGTGGCTACAGAGATAGTGGATGCATTGGTTGTAATCTACCAAAATTCCCTGGATTCTGGGGCGGTCCCAGCGGATTCGAAAACCGCAAATGTAACGCCCCTATTTAAAAAGGAGGTAGACAGAAAGCATTAAACTATAGACCAGTTAGCCTAACATCTGTCGTTGGGAAAATACTGGAGTCCATTATTAAGGAAGCAGTAGTTGGACATTTGGAAAAGCATAATTCGATCAAGCAGAGTCAGCATGGTTTTATGAAAGGGCAATCATGTTTGACAAATTTGTTGGAATTCTTGGAGGATGTATAGAGCAGCGTGGATAAGGGGGAACCATTAGATGTGGTGTATTTGGATTTCCAGAAGGCATTCGATAAGGTGCCACATAAAAGGTTACTGCACAAGCTAAAAGTTCATGGAGTTGGGGGTAATATATTAGCATGGATCGCGGTTTGGCTAACAGGAAAGAGAGAGTCAGGATAAATGGGTCATTTTCCAGTTGGCAAACAGTGACTAGTGGGGTGCCACAGGGATCAGTGCTGGGTCCTCAACTATTTACAATCTATATTAATGACTTGGATGAAGGGACCGAGTGTAATGTAGCCAGGTTTGCTGATGATACAAAGATAGGTGGGAAAGAAAATTGTGAGGAGGACATAAAACATCTGCAAAGGGAAACAGACTAGTTAACTGAGTGGGCAAAAATTTGGCAGATGGAGTATAATGTGGGAAAATGTGAGGTTATCCAATTTGGCAGAAAAAAATAGAAAAGCAAATTATAATTTAAATGGAGAAAAATTGTAAAGTGCTGCAGTACAGAGGGACCTGGGGGTCCTTGTGCATGAAACACAAAAAGTTAGTATGCAGGTACAGCAAGTAATCAGGAAGGCAAATGGAATGTTGGCATTTATTCTAAGGGGGATAGAGTATAAAAGCAGAGAAGTCCTGCTACAACTGTACAGGGTATTGGTGAGATCACATCTAGAGTATTGTGTACAGTTTTGGTCTCCAATTTAAGGAAGTATATACTTGCATTGGAGGCTGATCAGAGATGGTTCACTAGGTTGATTCCAGAGATGAGGTGGTTGACTTATGAAGATAGGTTGAGCCTATACACATTGGAGTTCAGAAGAATGAGAGATGATCTGATCGAAATATATAGCATAATGAGGGGATTCGACAAGGTGGATGCAGTGAGGATATTTCCACTTATAGGGGTAACTAAAACTAGGAGACATAGTCTCAGAATAAGGGGCCGCCCATTTAAAACTGAGATGAGGAGGAATTTCTTCTCTGAGGGTTTTAATTCTATGGAATTCTCTGCCCGAGAGAGCTATGGAGGCTGGGTCATTGAATATATTTAAGGCGGAGATCGACAGATTTTTGAGCGATAAGGGAATAAAGCGTTATGGAGAGCGGGCAGGGAAGTGGAGCTGAGCCCATGAGCAGATCAGCCATGATCTTATTAAGTGGCGGAGCATGCTTGAGGGGCCAGGTGGCCTACTCCTGCTCCTATTTCTTATAGTCTTATGAATGACTGTTAAACAGATTCTATCATGGCGAGTAAAACATGGAGTTATTTTGGATTATGATCACTTTCTTGCTCAATACTCTGTCATTGCTCAAGTGAAAACTGCCAAAGACAAGGCACTTCGGAAGAGACAATGAGAAAGAAAAACAAGACGAGTCACTCTGGGCTGCTGTTGCATTCACAATAGCAGCCAGCTCCACAACAGTAATGACAGAAGTAGATAAGCTGACTAGTTTTTCTTGAATGATTACCAGTGCATAATGTAGAAAGGCCTCAAAGGAAGTATAAAATTCTGTAAAAGGGTTAAAAGATGAGAGAGCATCAAAACAATATCGATATCTGCGCCTTTCCTCATGCTGATCTTCAGATTGCTAACCTAAGTTCGCTCCAAGCCAGACAAAATTACAATTTTTTCCTCATGGCTGGGCACTCAACTAAACATACTAATTATCATGTTGGAGTGGGAATCATTGTCTAGGCTTGATTTGCTGATTACAGCAGGTTAAAACAAGCCATTTAACTGCTATCCTGCTCAATTAGACATTTTAAATGGCACAAAAATGCACCATTTGCAACATATACTTGTGAAAGCAGCTCCATAAATTAAATTCTTTGTTCACCAATTTCCAAACATCTTTTACTTTAACGACAGTACAAACTTGCTAACATGACCAGCTAGGCCCCAAATACCAAAATTCACACATTTTACACCTGGCAAAAAGTTGCAAAATTATCACTTCCCTCCAAACTGTCAAGTAGTGACTTCATAAATAGGTCTTGGCCTAAAGGCACAATTTACGCTACCTACTTGTATAACACCTCTGTACAATAATCAAAACGCTGCAGTCATACTGTAAAATCCATTGTTACAGAACAGAAACAACACACTCTGCAAAGCCAAACCTACGCAGTTTCTTCAGTAAAAAAAGACTTGCATTTATATAGTGCCTTTCACGACCACCGGACATCTTCACAGCCAATGAAGTACATAAGAAATAGGAACAGGAGTCGGCCATACGGCCCCTCGAGCCTTCAATAAGATCATAGCTGATCCGATCATGGACTCAGCTCCACTTCCCTGCCCGCTCCCCATAACCCCTTATCATTTAAGAAACTGTCTATTTCCGTCTTAAATTTTTTCAATGTACCAGCTTGCACAGCTCTCTGAAGCAGCGAATTCCACAGATTTACAACCCTTAGCGAAGAAATTTCTTGTGTTTTAAATGGGCTGCCCCTTATTCTAAGATCATGCCCTCCAATTCTAGTCTCCCCCATCAGTGGAAACATCCTCTCTGCATCCACCTTGTCAAGCCCCCTCATAATATTATATCTTTCGATAAGATCACCTCTCATTCTTCGGAATTCCAATGAGTACAGGCCCAACCTACTCAACCATTCCTTATAAGTCAGCACCCTCATCCCCGGAATCAACCTAGCTAGCGAACCTTCTCTGAACTGCCTCCAAAGCAAGTATATTCTTTCGTAAATATGGAAACCAAAACTGTACTTTTGGAGTGTAGTCACTGTTGTAATGTGGGAAAGGTGGCAGCCAACTTGCGCACAGCAAACCTCCACAAATAGCAACATGATAATGACCACTTAATCTGTTTTTGTTATGTTGTTGAGGGATAAATATTAGCTAGTACTGAAATATATTAGCATTACATACAGAAATGTTATATTATAATGGTCATTGTTACATTGCTGTTTATGGGAGCTTGCAATGCACAAATTGGCTGCTGTGTTTCCCACATTACAACAGTGACTACACTCCAAAAGTACTTCATTGGCTGTAAAGCGCTTTGAGATGTCCGGTGGTCGTGAAAAGCACTATATAAATGCAAGTCTTTCTTTTAATTCAATTTTCCAAAAGAAAGACACAAAACAAGGTCTACACTCATTCCAATTCAGAAGTTTGGCCTATTCTAATTCCATAAATCATAGAATCTTACAGCACAGGAGGTCAGGAGGCCTGTCGTGCCTGAGCCGACTCTTTGAAAGAGCTGTCTAATTTAGTACCACGCCCCAACTTTGTCCCCAGTACGCTGCAATTAGTCCTCTTCAAGTACATGTCCGATTGCCTTTTGAAATTTCCCTGTGGAATTGGATTCCACCACCCTTTCATTGAGGGCGTTCCAGATCTTAACAACTCTCTGAAAAAATTTCTCATTTCCCCTCTAGTTCTTTTGCCAATTATTTTAAATCTATGACCTCTGGTTACCGACCCACTTGCCAGAGGAAACTGTTTCTCCCTACTTGCTCTATCAAAACCCTTCATAATTTTGAATACTTCTATAAGGTCTCCCTTTAATCTTCTCTGTTCAAAGGAGAACAATCAAAGCTTCTCTAATCTTTCCATATAACTGAAGTCCCTCATCCCTGGTATCATCCTGGTAAACTTCCTCTGTACCATTTCTGCAAGTGCCTTGACATCCTTCCTAAAATATGGTGTCTAGAATTGTACACAGTACTCAGCTGAGGACTAATCAGTGATTTATAAAGGTTTAGCATGATTTTCTTGTTTTTGTATTCAATTACCCTATTTATAAAGCCAAGTATTGCATACGCTTTCTTAACTACCTTCTCAACTCAAAGATTTGTAAATATGAATCCCCAGGTTCTTCTGGTTTTGCACCCCCTTCAAAATAGTACCATTTGGATTATACTGCCTCTCCATGTTGTTCCTCCCAAAGTGCATCACTTCATACTTATCCACATTAAACTGTATCTGTCATGTGTCTGCCCATTTCATCAGTCTATATCCTCCTGAAGTCTGCTACTCACTATTTACTAAATTGCCAAGTATTGTATCATCCACAATCTTCGAAATTGTACTCTTCTACACAAGTCCAGGCCATTTCTACGTAACAAGAAAAGTAATGGTCTGAATACCTACACCTGGCGGATCCCACTGCATACTTCTCTCCAGTCAAAAAAACATCAATTCATCATTACTCTCTGCCTCCTATTGCTTATCTAATTACATACCCAAGTTACCACCATCCCTTTAATCCCATGTGCTTCTAATTTTCCAAATAAGTCTATTATGTGGTACTTTATTAAATGCCTTTTGAAATTCCATATATACAACACTACCATCATCAACCCTCTCGGGTTGAACTCAATCGGGTTAGTCAATGACAATTTGCCTTTAACAAATCCGTGCTGGCGGGATTGCATTTGCTGTTTCTGCTCACCCAACAATCAGTAGTCAATATATTACAATTAATTCAAAATAATACAATGCTTTTTTTAAAAAATCAAGTACTATTCTTCAAACATCTGAAGAAACCATGTAGCTTCTCAGTCACATGACTGAGCATGTAGTTTCTATTACAAGAGCTTCTTGATCTAATTTACTTATGAGATCTGTTCTCACCTTATGGCACACAACTAATAACATTTTGAGAGTAGCTTTAGGTGTGTGCACACAAGTGATGCAGTGGAAAAAGTGGGTCAGCGTAAACAGATTGGAGAATCATGAAAGTAGTGCCTCGTGCTAAACTGATTAATTAACCAAGTTCAATTGCTGGATATCAGATATTACATAAACAAAGTCTTATTTATTAACCCTCCCCACCTCATGAACAGAATCAACTTAAAAGAAACATTTTGAAGAGTTCACTTTGCTATAACCTACAAACAGTTCATTCAAATGTTCTAAAATGGGAAGGTTACCATGTTTTAGATAATACTTTTATCTAATTTAACTTTAAAGAATACAAAGTGTGTTTCCTATAAAAATACATTCATCAGAAAAGTCTCTTTTTGTGCGTCATAACATAGTTGAGAATTGCATTTGTTGTTTCTGCAACACCCAGCAATAATAGTAGTTAAAACATTCCAATTAAAATAATTAACTGGTTAAGAAAATACCTAATTTAGCTGTGGATGATCGTTATTCTACACCTCTCACACCGGGACTGAGTGCATGGGCAGAACAGCTAAACAAGCATTTTACAAAAAGCCACATCAGCCATGAAAAAGCAAGTTCAGAGATAAAATTCATAAGAAAGTAGATCATTTTATAATGTTGTTTCACAAATAACCCGGCTTGTGAATTCAGAGCCGATAATAACACAATGTGCATGAAAGTCTGCTATCTGTACGAGCAACAGTTTCCTTTGTTCATTTAATCACTATAATTTCATGTGGTATTTGCTATACCCACATTTACCCTCTAGGTATTTTTCATTTCTTCTATGGCCTAAAATATTACTAAGTTAATAAATTTACTGTGTAATTTTCTGAAAAATACAGCCATTATTCATGAACTACACTTCAATGAGTTTCACAACATGGCTTCAAAACACTGGTCAAATAGTTTTTGAAGTCGCTTAACTTTGAACTACGAAACCATTGAATAAATCGTTTAATATATGCAACTTAACATTGCTGCATTATAAAGACCACCTACTTCTACCTTCGTAACATCGCCCATTTCCATCCCTAGCTCAGCCCTCCTATCCATGATACCCTCATTTTTGCCTTTGTCACCTCCAGACTCGACTATTCCAATGCCCTCCTGCCCACCGCCCATTCTACACCCTCCATAACCTTCAGCTCAGCCAAACCTTTCCGGCCCACATCCTGTCCCACATCAAATCCTGCTTACCCATCACCCCTGTCCTTGCTGACCTACATGGCCTTCTTACCTTCACCAATTTAAAATTATTTTTGTTGTGTGTTTAAATCTCTTCATGGCATTGTTCCTCCCCATCTCTCCAACTTCCTCCATCCCTACAACATTCCCCCCCCCAGCCTCCATTGTGGCCTTTTGTGGGTTCCACCCACCCTTCGCCTCCCCACCATTGGCGGCCATGCCTTCAATCATGCTTTGGAATGCACTCCTTCAAAACAATCCACCTTTCAATCATTCCCTCCTCCTCCAAGATCCTCATAAAAACTCATCTATTGGACCAAATTTTTTGTCACCCCTCCCCATATCTCCTTCTTTGATCTGGCATCCTTCTTTCCTTACACTTATGTGAAAGACCTTGGGACTTATTTCTAAGTGAGAAGTGTTAAATAAATGCAAGTTGCCATTGCATGCAGAGATACAGATATGTTAGTACTCAAAAACAATTAAATGGTCAATGTAATCAGAACATGGCCAGCTTTTCGTTGTCGTTGTCCCTTTTACGTGGTCACCTCTGGACTTGCCGAAGGTTCCAGCCTTTGCCCCTCCTTTCCATAATTTACTTGTTGCAAAGGACAACATAGGCCTCATCAAAAATCTGCCACCCACATCCTGTCCTACACTTAGTTCTGATCAATATCACACCATTCAATCTACAGTCAATAAAACTCATCCTTCTTGGTATTTCTTGGTCATCTTTAAAAGCCTCTTCCAAAGCTATCTTTTTGATCTTGTTTTCTGTCATCTCTGCTACTACAGCTCAGTGTCTGTTTTGTCTGTGAAATATATTAGGACATTTACTACTCTAAAGGCACTATTTAACCATAGTAGTAGTTGCACTATGATGAAAAAAGTCCAGCGTGCTATTGCCATTCATCTAAAGATTAAAACCCACTAGAGCAGCAGTTTTAACAAAGTACCAAGTAGCAAACTTGTGTACGTAACTGCTGCATGCACATATGACCCAGATGTGTGTCTAATGACAATGAAAGCTATGCTTAAATGTACAAAGGAGCTCCTACAATCATTCAGCTGCTTAAGGCCATGATTAGCTGAGCCATACAGAATAGGATATTCTCTGCTTCAAACCCTGCTAGTTTAGCTGATCTCAGTCAGGGTTATAATACAGGTGCTACAACCAGCACAGGTTCCCTAGGAGGTTAAAGGTACCATACTTTCTTGGTCTCAACTTCTTTTACAGCACAGTCAAATAACTGATTCTCGGTCATGGGGTGTTGCTCAATAATCAACTTATTTATTATTCCTTATTTTTATAGAAACTCTAATTACAGCACCACAGAATTAATGAAAATAGTAATTTAATAATGTTATCTCAAATGAAACTGTTGAACACCAATAGGTGCAGTAAAATGACCATCTCCTTGGACTTGATGGCTTTGAGAGTTTTCAGGCTTTATTAAATTGAAATGGGCAATATTACAGTAATAAAGCGACTCCATTGTCAAGTATAGCTTTATTCCTCCAATATTTAATATACGTAATTAAAATATGTACTTAGAACACAATTTGAATTAAAATAGATGTTCTGGATTTTTTGAATAAAAGAATTATCGATGCACCAAAAGTGTGTGGTCCCCTTCAAATTGGTTCCAAAGGAGAAAGTGCTCAGCATACAAAAAAGTCTCATCATCTGCACAAGTGCCAACGCAAAATTGGCTGTTCCTGCTCCTTATAAAGGGCAGGTACCCTACCTGTGTAGCAGTTTGTTTTTATCTGGGCTGCTGCAGTAACTCGTTCAGATTTCCCTAACCCTAAAATATGTAACACTCAGAATGGCCTATGTGGATAACTCAGTGAGATCAAGGTATTACAGAGAATACTATTATTTAGAAAGTGAAGATGGCTTTAGCAAGATAAATATTCCATCTATTTTTATTCCACATTTTCCATGCCATTACACCATACTAAATATACAACTGAGGAATTAGGAGAAAGTACCACCACCCTAAAGCAGAGAGGTTCCCAAACTTTTTTTTTGCTGGGCAATCCCCCACCCTTCGGAGATTCATGCGCCATGCGAACACGCCGCTTTTTAAGAAACAATGGGGGAGAAGTTAGTCTTCGCCAATCATGTTTAACAGACAATAGTGAATCGGCAGTCTGTTTTACACCGCACCCAAATCTCTTTTCCATCGAATGGTTGGGTGCAATATAAAATGGGCTGCCGATTTGCAATGAGCCAGTTTCACTCTACTGGCAAAGACCAATTTCACCCCCTGTATTTTTTTTGCACAGAACAAGCAGATTTAATTTTCTTGGCTTATAACATACTGCTTAAGATAGCAAGCAACACAAATAGCACAGTACCAGTATTACACAACTGAATAAACGAACATAAAAGAACACTTATATCAGTGAACAAGATATGCCTGTTTCCTCGAGCCCAATTTGTAGAATATTGGTTTCATTTTGGAGAGTTACAACTGCAAATGAATCTCTATATTCAAGCGACTTCTATATTTGTTTTTGATGTAAAAAGTGAAGAAATCACATTTCACAGATCGACATTGATGGAAAGTGAACAAGTATTTCAAAAGCTCTTTGAGACAACTAAAGGAACACTTTTTGAATTGAGAGTCAGAACTGATCAAGAGACCATGACTTTAAAATTGTCTCTTTTAGAGTCACGGCAATCTTAGCCTTTACTATGGAGTTTTCTAAAAACGGATTTCAAACCCTGGCGAAATCCGGCAATTTATTTGCCTCTCTTTAAGGAAAATATTTGCTTAATTTTGTGCAAAGTGGGAATGAATACTCTAAAATTAAACCTTTAACTATGAGGACATTTCACAGTTCATTAAAACAGAAAACAATGTCAAGCACATAATTACATTGGCCGCAATTTCACCTACCCAGGCGGGTCCAGGGCGGCTGGGGATGGTAGTGTAGACCCAGCCTGCTGCCTGCTCCGTTGAAGTTATTTTACGATGACTGGGCTTGTTAAACCAACCCAGCGAGGTTCCTGGTCAATTAAAAGGAAGCAGGTCTGATGATGTCATTTGATGACTCATCATCAGCCGATTTCCTTAAAGGGGCCATGTCCAAATTTACTTTGGCAGTTGTGCTGTCAGTATTCTACAGCACTGAGGTGCTGCAAACACTGAAAAGCACTGCACAAAGGTGCACGGCTGCACCCAGGTTCTCCACAACTCCCTCCATATGCTTATGGAGGGAGTCACAGCACACAGGGAAGTTCTTTTCTCTTCCAATGGGCAGAAGAGACCTTCCCAGGGGACCAACGCAGCCTGGTTGCACACTGCACTGGAGAACACAAGCAGGGATGTCGTCAAGAGGACCAGGCTGCAGTGGCACAAATCTTTCAATGATCTCAGTAGATCACAAAATGGTACTGAAAAGCCACAATCAACCTCATCCTGCTGTGCCACTCATCACATCCCCATCATTCTGCCTTCCCTACACTACTCCTGCACATCCTTATTCACACCAACCTACCTTGCACTTCCACCCATCCTTCACTATCTACTTTATTACATCCCCATCTCACTAGCCACCCCTCACACTCACCCTCATCCTAGTGCAAGCATACCAAATAACACACAAGGGTTGGCACTTGGGTGTTTTCGCCAATGTTCATGTACAGTTTCAGTTAATGTGTTGTCAAACATTGAAATCTTTATTTTCAACATTTTGCTTTCTTGGACAGATTTTTGGAAGTGGCTTAGTGAGTTGCAGTGAATGGTGAGATGTAAGGGTAAGGGTAAGGGTACCCTCTCCCTCCCCCCCACCCCATTGCTGATGAGTGTGAAAGGAATGGCCTGGGCATTGTAGGAATGCTTTATGGTGTTGGTGTGGGGTGATGCCAGCCCTGGCTTCCCGGGCAGCAATGTGGTCGGGTGCTGATGCCCTGTGCAGCATCAGTTAATTGTGGAGAAGTTTGGTATTGTTGTTGGGGCTGATCGCGGTGGGATTCTGAGGACCATGGTGAGATTTTTTTCAAGGGCACCGACGCTGATGGAATAGATGGCATGTGAGGTTGAGATGACAGAAGCAATGAATGGTGAGGGAGATTGTTCCAATGAGGTGACATTGAAGAAAATTTGCACCAAACACTTGCAAGCTGCATAAAGGTAAATCTATCTTCCAAATGCAGTAAGCAACAGCTTCTAACCTTGGAAAGTGAATACCTATGAAATAGGAGCTTTTATAGACCATTTGCAGCTGTCAAGTTAAGAAATCCTCCCATGCTGACACAACACTCGACCTCCTGACCAGGCGTGATCCCCGATCAGCGGGGAAGCCATTGGCGAACTCTTAAAATCGAAAGGTGAGATCAAAATAGTTTTTAAGTGCCTGTTAACAAGCTCTTAATAATCCATATTGCCTGCACCTCCACTTGGTGCCGGGTCTGTTCAGCACCGACAGACCCGACACCTGGAAGACTAGCGTGGAAGCGGGTTGACAGCGGGGTCCTGACCCGCTGTCAATCATTTCAAATTTCACTGCTGACCCACCTCCGATTTTGTCCTCGAAGCACAGGTTTGAAAAGATCCATCTCGAACAGCAATGTATAAACAGCTGCTTACAGAACTTGATCAACCCAACACATGGCAACATGATAAACACAACTAACAAGTGGCCACCACCCTTACATTTATCCATTGCTGCTGCTTCAAATCAATTCAATATTTTTGAAGATTGTCATTCACAGCCAACTTTGACAGGCTTGCAAAACAACTTATATTTATATAGCGCCTTTAACATAATAAAACATCCCAAGGCGCTTCATAGGAGCATTACAAAATAAAAAAATAAAAATTTGACACCAGGCCTCTGAGGAGATGTTAGGGCAGATGACCAAAAGCTTGGTCAAAGAGGCAGGCTTTAAGGAGTGTTTCAAAGGAGGAAAGAGAAGTGGAGAGGCGGAGACATTTAGGAAGGGAATTCCAGAGCTTAGAACCTGTGCAGCTGAAGACATGACCGCCTATGGTGGATCAATTAATATTGTGAATGTTCAAAAAGCCAGAATAGGTGGAGCGCAGAGATCGAGGAGGATTATAGGGCTGGAGGAGATTAAAGAGATAAGGACGGGGCGAGGCCATGAAGGGATTTGAAATCAAGGATGAGAATTATAAAATTGAGGCGTTGTTTAACTGGGAGCCAATGTAGGTCAGTAAGCACAGGAGAGATGGGCGAGTGGGACTTGGTGCAAGTTGGGACATGGGCAACAGAGTTTTGGATTACCTCAAGTTTATGGAAGGTAGAACTAGGGAGGCCTGCCAGGAGTGTCAAGTCTAGAGGTGATAAAGGCATGGATGAAGGTTTCGGCAGCAGATAAACTGAGGCAATGACGGAGATGGGCGATATTACGAAGGAGGAAATAGACTGTCTTAGTGATAGAACGGATATGAGGTAGGAAGCTCAATTCCTGGTCAAATAGGACAGCCTTAAACAGTTGCCAGAGAGAGAAATTGAATTAGTGGAAAGGGAACTGAGTTTGTGGTGTGAACGGATGACAGTGGCTTCATTCTTTCCGATACATATTTGGAGGAAATTTCTACTCATCCAGTACTGTATATCACTCAAGCAGTCTGATAAGATGGTGGCGGGTTCGAGAGAGGTGGAGGAGAGGTAGAGCTGGGCACCTTCAGCGTACATGTGAAAACTCACAATGTGTTGCTGGCTGATGTTACCGAAGGGCAGCATGTAGATGGGAAATAGAAAAGGGACCAATGATAGAGCCTTGGGGGCACCAGAGGTGACAATGGGCGATTTTCGGAAGAGAAGCCATTGCAAGTGATTCTATCGCTGTGGCTGGAAAAATAGGATTGGAACTAGGCGAGTGCAGTCCCATCCAGTTGGATGACGGCGGAGAGGCTTTGGAGCAGAATTTTGTGCTCAACTGTGTCAAGGCTGTAGACAGCTAGAGAAGGGATAGTTTACCTTTGTCGCAGTCAATTTGGTGTCCTTGGTAAGAGCCGTTTCGGGGGCGGAAGCCGGATTGGAGGGTTAAATATTAAAACACATTCAATGAATAAAATGTTTATTGATATATGGCCCAAGAAACCAACCAGTGAACTAGATTTTTTATCATGATAATCTATCTCATCTGCCTGATAACTTGCACATATTCCCCAAACTATCCCAATTCCATCCGAGAAAATGACTTGTATGAATAACCCTGGAAAAATAGTAATGGTCTGTATGAGATTTGGAAAAGGTCTACATTTTAGGGACTTCTGCAGTCAATACATCATGGGCTTAAACAATCCACAAAGTTTACATATGTTCAAGGTTTTATTCCAGGTAACTTTCTGATAGCAGTTCTGTGGGGACATAGGGCTAGAATTGCCATAAAATCCACCACCGCCGGGGTGCCGCCCAAAAGATCGCTGAGATTCTTAAATTAACGCCGGCGAAAAATTGCACAAAAAAAAAGGAAAAATACCGCCCGGCGAGAAAAATGGGTCTTACACGCAGATTCCCGGTGGAAAATGCGATCCTGGGCAAATTGGGCGGTTCTTAATTAAAATGGGCGGTAATTACTCAAATTTAGACCGAGGTTGCAGGTTGGGCCTAGGAGGGGGGAAATACAAAAAATATTTTTTCCAATAAACATAAAATAAAAAAGCAGAACACATTCTCAGGACCCTTTTCAACTTAATCGCTGTAAAATAATTACAAAAAACACTTTAACTTAGCTTTTTTTGGAGGGCTACTTACCTACCACCCAGCTCCAGCTGTTTTTCGTGGGCGTTTTTTTCAATCTTATCTACGGGTCACCGCTGAGCCCAAACTTGGGCGTAAGCGTTTTTTTCGGCGTTGCACACCAGCGGTCCGCTCCCCAGAGGTATTTCGAAACCGCCGGCGGAACTCTGAAATGGAGTCGAAAGTTTCGCCCGGTAGTTTTCTGCCAAGAAAACCGGCGGAAATTATAGCCCACAGACTACTCTCGAACAGGGAGAATCACCTATCCAATAAATACAACCAAAACATGAATGCAGGTCCTCAATGATTCAGTTTTGTCATGGAGGAGTCTATATTTTGGCTGGGAAACCTCCAAGCCTCAAGACATCTGGGTCAGTATACCACTGATTTAATCCAGTGAGCAGGTCATTGAGCTTATGAATGAACTGGTGCGGGAGCCTACGCTGTTTGCTACTATGTGAGTCAAGAGCTAGATATGTCTTTCCCTGCAACTTGTTCTAGGAAGAAGTTCAGAGTCCTCTGAGCTAGAGGTCCCAAGGGACAATGTTGCCAATAAGAATCAATGGGCCCAAGTTTCCCCAGGAGTTGCTCCGTTTTTTTTGGAGCAACCAGATTTTTTTGGAGTAACTTAATTGCAATTCTCCCCATTTAAGTTGCTCCAGTGTAAGTGAGTTAAGTTAGGTGTTTTTTAAGTTCATTTTTTTTTCAAAAGGGGACATTATCAGCCACTTACGCCTGTTTTGGCCATTTAAGCAAGTTTAGCCAGGTAAAATTTACCCCAAACTAACTTAGGCCAGAGTAAGTGACTACTTTTGTACATTCTGAAAAACCCTGCGGTGAATTAAGAGATCAGCGCAGGTAGCCAGAGATTGGGGGGGGGAGGGAAGTTAGCGGATTCTCCAAAGCATTAAACACTTCACTTTTAATAATAAAGAAGCATAGAAACCATTATAATTAATAAATAATAATAAATGAAAAGTAAATCAAGTAATAAGAAATAAAAAGTCCTACCTTGCCGACTGAAGCACGCACCAGCAAAGCCCTTCGGCCAGGGCTAGGGACGGGAGGCTCGCGGCCAGCAGCGGGAGAGATCTGTGCATCTCACATAGTGTAAGGCAATCAGTCACCTGTGTGTCTGGAAACGGTCCAAAACCCTACTGATAATAAAAGCCGCCTTGCAGCTTAGTGAGGTGGAGCACAAAGTCAGCTTCTGGGTCAAACGCCAAGAATGGTTTGTGTGAAAGGGCCTGCTGTCACTCAAAAGCTGCCATATATAGACTTTGATTGATGGCAATTATCTCTTCCACAGAATTGCATTTCAGTGCTTGACCTGCAAAGTTAACTTCTTCCTCTAGAAGCTAAGCGAGGGTACAGCTGAGCAATGAAACGGGAGCGAATCCAGTCGACGGACAGCTATGACTGTCCCCTGTAGATTCACACTGACTGATTTGTAGCTATCATTTTAAATATCTCTGTTGTAAGCCAGGTCTGTATACGTCAGTGGGGGTGGTGGTGGTGGGGTGGGAGAGGGCTGTGGGGGGGGGGGGGGGGGGGGGGGAAGAGGGGGAGCATTTTATTTTTTTAGATCCAATAAACCAATGAAGAAACTTCTTGGGCTACAAGTGCTGAAGCTGTGGAGGATTCATACTTCCAGTTACGTGGAAGTAGCCTCTTGGACTTGCAATAACAAGCCAGCCTGTGAAGAATCAAATAGAACTTGGCATCTTTATCCTTCCTGTTCCTCTCCAAATGCTTGCGGACAGCCACAGCAGTCTTGATCAAATGGCGGGGAGCCCATTCGGCCAGGGCTAGGGGTGACGTGCTTCGGGCCCCTCCCACATAGCCTGCAGAGATTCAGGGGCGAGGAGCTACTGCACACTCGAGCGCATGTGCAGAGGTCCCGGCACTGTTTTCAGCGCCAGGACCAAGCTCCGCCCCCCCATTCCTTCTGCTGCGCTACGCCAAGGGCCTGCATCGTTCCAGCTACGTGGAGAATACCACGGTAACTTTTAGGTGCGGTTTTTGTTCTAAAAAGTCGGCGCACCTCCGTTCTAAGTTTGGGGGCAAACTTGGGCCCATTGTCTCAGTGCGGATTGTCAGGGAGTGCCCAATCATACACACTTGGGGAACTCTCCCCAGTGTCAAAAATGTTCATTAGATGGCCATTTACATTACTATACTTGTACTGGTACAATGTACTAGGAGCCAGATTAGTATTGATCTTGCTGGAGAGCTTTCTGACACACTTGATGCTGGATAGATCTATCACCAAAAGGTCACTTGTGCCATTGTTGTTGGAGTAACAATGTTGTATTGTACTGGTCAGTAACGATTTTGAACAGGTGCCGATTTGGTTCCCATACCCATTCTCTTTGGTTGGCTCTTGGTACCCATAGATACAGAGACACTAAATACCTGTAGTGCTTTATGCCATTGAGGACACAGTACTGAAAATCACAAAATCAAAGCCTCCAGTCCTTTCATTGGAGTGCTCATTTCTTCTGATGCTTTTTCAGTTTTTCCAGTTCATCTCATCTCATGCGGGATAATAGGACTGCAGGTGCACTTAGAGAACAGGACAGAAGCTGCAATTATCAATACTGTGATCCTGTGACAGACACATTACGTATATTTTTTAATGTTCATTTGCTACTAGAAGGAGGTTATTATAACCTTTGCAATGCTTAAAATCCTTCACTTGATTAGAGACAGTCATACCATCCAATCAAAAAAGGATCAGAAATCTGAGGACAAAGGGAGTTCTACCAATTTACTTTGCCTTTTTAGTTTCTTTTGAAGCATGGCCTGAAAAGGAGAGGTTAAAAAGAATTTTCTTAGAAACTCATTGACTTCCTAAAAAAGAACACCTGCACTACCTATCCAGCCAGGTTCCTGCATTAAAGAGAATAATGTTGGCAGCAACAAATTTAATGCTGGAGCTGTGCAACAAATGAACAGGCAAAAATAGTCTTTATAAGGAGCATGAACCATTTTTGAATGGTGGCAGTTGGTAATTTTATTATAATGAGGCCTGAAGCCTCTACTTTAACCTTTGCAGGTTTTACTGCAGGCGGTCAGGGATCCCGGGGCTCGGGATTCCCAGTAGCTGCAACGAGGCAGCCTCAGCCTTGGGGAACAATGCCTGTGGGCCGGGAGGAACAGGAGTGCTTCCTCCCGGCACGCCCCCCCCCCCCCCCCACCCCACGTAAGCCTGCAGCCCCCGGGGACAGGGATCAGACCGCCTCCCACCCCCCCGATCGCAAATCGGCCCTAGGGTTGGGGAATCGCAATACCCACCCCCACCCCGCCGCCACAATCCTGGGCCCAGGACTTGCCTGTTGCTGCGGCCTCCTTCTCCAAGTACCCTGCACGAATGGACCTTCTGGTTTCCCAGTGTCTCCTGCGTCCCCCTGCAGCGTGCGGGTGGAACCCGGGAAAATCCAGCCCGTAGTGTCTCATTTGGGACAGCGCCCGTAGAAAATATGCATTATAAACACAAATTGATAGGCGTAAACACAGAATCATCTAATAACTTCGTGGATGTTGTTAAATTTGTGTTTCTTTAAAAGAAATATGATGTGGCAGATGTTAATTTAACTGCATTTCACTCTGATTCTCCCGAGTGCCATTAAACTACTGGCTCCTCTCCCTTTATTTCCTTTTATCCTTTTTCTGAGAAAACTTCAAAGATCAATTCTCCAATTATATAGTTTCAAAAATCAATTGTCCAAATACATGTTGCTTCTGTTTTCTGATTGGACGTGATCCCAGGTACACTTCCACTCGGAGAAGGAGGCCACAGCAACAGGTAAGTGCTGGGCCCAGGATTGTGGGGGACAGGAGTTACGATTCCCCAACCCCTGCCCTCTAATACACAGCGTCTGCCAGCAAGTCTGCGAACGAAGGTCCCCATCAGTTAAGTGCGCATTCTGTTCGGATGCCATAGGTACTCCATAGGTATGCCACGACGACAAAATCCAGGTCATGATTCAGATCCTGCACATGGTATGGCCGATAACCCACGAACAATGTACGGCACTATTAGGAATATAAATTGCAAACCATGGTTGTTCTTCATAAGTTCTGTTCATACCACATTGACCAAGAAATTACAATTAAACTGATAATGGTTAGATGTAAATTAGCTTTAAATGGTAACTACATTGGTGCATGTTGTGTATGCAATAACTGTTAGACTGAGTACTGTTTAACCCCAAGAGATATGCCATCTAGTGGCTAGTGATCCCAAAAGTACATACATGACAGTGTATGCATTATATTGTTGCTCCATCACAGGGCATAGGGTTTTCAAACAGACTAATATGCATTTCCTTTGTAAATCATGTTTTATCAGATCAAACCTGGTTCCAAAAAAATCAGGCTCTGATGATGGAGCATCTTCTCCCTCGTATCACAAAGCATCATTCAGTTCATAGCACTGCAAAAAATATTTTCAGATGGTAACCAGCAAATGAAGCAAATACACTTGAGGATAAATTTGGGGCCTTAAATTCTTTCTTGTACTGCTTCACATTGCTACAGGTCCATGGCCCCGAAATTGGCAGTCCCGGGAAGGACCGTTTACACCCATTTGTGGCGGCCATTCGTCAAAATCAAATTGTCGCCGCTTTGGGCTTAACTGGTCGCCCCAACATAGATTCGGTTCGGGAGGTCTTGCAGCGGTGTAGGCCACCGCCGATTCTTGTGGCGGTGTGGGGCTTGCAGCAGTAGTGACGCACTAAAAGTGCACACCACTGCCGCTCCGCCCTCAAACCTATATGCAGCGTGAAAAAGCCGGCCCTTTAGCTGATGGTGCCCCCGCCAGCTTTTAGAGCCGGTGCTGTGTGACTGAGATCTCGGAGCCATGGGAGCGGAGAGAGACAACAAGGTAAGATCCAAACCTGAGGATGTTCAGCACAGAACCCACATTCAAGGGGAGAGAGCGAAAGAGAGAGCGAGAGCGCAAAAGAGGAGAGAGAGAGAGAGAGGAGAGAGAGAGAGAGAGAGAGAGAGAGAGAGAGAGAGAGAGAGAGGGGGGAGGGGGGGGGGGAGAGGGGAGAGAGAGATGGAGG